>NC_092685.1:4960153-5260153 GCF_964275005.1 Diadema setosum
ACACACCTCCCACATCCGACTTTGAGAGACTGATTGGACTTTGCATATCACATTTCCTGATCAGGGGTGAACTGCCATCAGATAATGACTGATAATGATTTCCAGTGACTCACACAGAAGCAGGCCTGGCCCAAAGCTCTTCACAAATTCATGTGCCATGGCACATACCTACACACATTCACACCCACACACAAAAAAACCCCCACATAACCCCCCCCCCCTCCTCAAAAAAAACAAAAAAAAACAAAAACAAAAACAAAACAAATAAAACAAAACAAGAACAACAAAAAAAAAAAACAAACAAAACAAAAGACAGAACAAACTCACATACATATGCACTTTACACAAACAAACATTCACAAACACACATACATCTATTGACTACACTCATACCCCCTCTCCCTGTAAAGTCATATCCTAGCCCTATTGAAAATTGGACTTACTTTTACTTTGTCTGCTGTCTCTTAGACCACTGCAGAAACTTTCCCTTGATTCCTAAGTGTCTATACTTACCATGTAGCTTGCAGAGAGTACTGTTGTACTCATAACGACAAGCACTAGCAATAACACTGCAACAAATGCAATCAAAGGAACTGATTTTGATAAAATACTTCCTTGGATATTCTTCTGATTCTATCAATTAATCTTACACAATAATTTCTTCTATTATACTAGGACTTTGACATCTGAAAACAACAACAAACAAACAAACAAACAAACAAACAAACAAAACAGAAGGCACAGACTGATACAGCAATCATTGTCAAGTATCATTTACCACTCCAAAGTTACTCTGAGGGATTTTCATTGGTCTCTGTGCCTGCCTGCTTAGTTGTACAGCCCTATGCCATTCCTCGCCCCCCCCCCCCACACACACACACACAGAGCAAACTTTAGCCCTGCTGAAAACATTACGCCACCCTGCACACTCTTACAGCATGAATGAAGGAAGAGATGGAACGATAATGAAAACAATTGACAACACTGAAAGACAAGCAGGCAACAACCAACTTTGTGAAGAGGAATTTTATATTTATTTTTGAAATGCTATTTGACCATTTCCTAGACAGATAAATGGGGTCAAAGAACACTGCTTAGAAGAGAAATATAGCAAAACTCACAGAACAATAAATAACAAAACTATTAGCATCTAATATGATAAACAGTACTTTGTGCTTGTGAAATGTTAACAGGGGCATGCACTTGTTGACACATCCATAAGGTTTGGCGTTCTCATCTATACGTGGGGGGAGTGACCAGAAATAGCAACTTTCCAGATGATTTGCAATCAAAATGATCGGACGAGCAGACGTTGAGCCCAAACGACGGGCCTTGAACCAGCTCTTTTCTTTTTACGACGACGACAACAAGAAGCCACGAGAAATCACATGCCCCACGTGAGTCGACATTTGATCCTTGACAGACCATGTGATGGTATCCCCGCCACAAAACATGGAAGTAATAATACTTTAATTTGGCATCCAAATGAGGGGTTCTTGCAGTTCTCAAATGCAGCTACTGTAATTCCTGCTCATGTCAAGCCATGTGTTCTGTTCTACCTTTTTGTTTTTTGCTGTCATTTTTTTTTTTCGGTGCAGTAGATTGCCAAATAATTACAAACTGAAGATTGCCAAATTTTTATCGCATCCGATCCACCATGGAGAAAAAAGAACAGACAAACACCACTGAACTTTTCTTTCTTTTTCATTCGTGGGGGCACATTTACCTTTGCTGGTTATTCATTAAGCAAAAAATTTTGTTGTTTAGATTACACATTGGTTGCTATACATTCAATACACTGAACATTTTTTTTTTTCTTCTTTTGGCCTCACTTTACATTTGACTTCTAAAATGAGAACACTCTTACCAAATATCTCACAATGTAACAAAATACTGACTACAATCATCATTTGAAATATAATTGTTTTTCTTTTTTATTTTACCATTCATCCCCTACTTATTCTCCGTGACAGACTGGTGGATTTATGACTTATTGTGGGTATTGTTTGTTTGCTTTTTGTCAGTGGACACTGTCCTATGTCACTTGACTTGCTAACAAATTGAATTTACATGAACAACAATAATGAAATCACTGTGCATTAAAATGAATGAAATTGCTATTGCTTTAATCATATATGAAAAAAAAAAAGATGAAAAAAAAATGAACAGACAACTGAAAGAGAATTCACATCATCAGCTATAAACATGTATCTGTCGCATGCAAATAATGCTTTTGCCTGATTGAGTACATTGCCCACACGATACCCTTTCTTTTATTGGTGTTCAACCTTTTCAAGGGTTTGTATGACAAGCCAGCTTCATGCCATCCATCGAGAGGAAGCATTCCCGTACAAGGTTCACGAAGAAAATACCAGTACATTTTGCTTTTTTTCCAGGCGCGATGCCAGTGACACTGATTACCTGACACAAGTGGATATGTGGATATCCACTTCAGATCATATCCTTGTCAGGGAAAACAAAACGTGACAGAAATCCCCTGAATGTCAGAGTAAAATAAATTGCCTCCTTGCCAACACTGCCATGATATTGATTTCGTTGGCAGTAACGTGTACACAACACATATGACACCACCAAGATGAAGTAACTACGTATGTGCCTACAAACAGGGGATTTTTTGTGAATGTATTTCAAAACTCACAAAGTTTGTCATCAAAACACTGCTATGAGCTGTTGGGAAGCCTGTTGAGACTCGTTTCATACGCAAATTACTACTGACTATCACATGGTAGTGTAGGAAATCCATCAACGATGTTACAACACAATTTCATTGTTCCAGTGTTTGGAGGGACTTTCACTCAGCAGCTTCACATACCAACATTATTGCTTTTTGCTGCTTTCCAGGAATACATCACTTTTGCTATTTTATTTTCTTCCCTGACTTGAGACTGCAGCATCCAAATGTAACACAGAGCGTTGAGGAAGGCTAGAGGTTAACCTTGTCAACCACTTCCTGAGGAAAAGAAAGAAAGAAAGAAAAAAAGAAAGAAATTCAGTGTAAACATATGGTAATGAACACAAAGATCCTCATAATCGCAGACTTAATGTGGAAAATTAATTGTCTACGGGAAATCACAGGAAGACGACCTATGAGGCATTGGAAATTGTGGTCAAGTGATGATGGTAGGAACTCTGAGATATTACAGTCGGGTGGTATGGGATAAATTCAATGACAACAGCAAATTTAAAGGAGATCTGAAAAGAATGAACACAAAAAACAGTGTGAAAGTGAAGAAAATATCAGCACAATCTGTTGCAGAGGGACTCGGTGTAAGATTGATAATAACAAAAGACTATTAAGAAGACAAAAGTTCCTGTTATGTTTAAAAATTGGTAAGTTGTGTGAAATGGTACCACTTGGTCATGTGACCATAATTTCATTTCAATAGTCCCCTCCCCCACCCCTTGTCTGACAAGACAGTTATCAATAGAAGTTGCTCATTTGAATAACTTTCTACATAAATGCAGTTAACAAAATCTGTTCGTATCATATGACACAATCATTTACATTATCACACAATCACACCATTTCACATCTTCTTATCAGTGATTAACCAAAGAACGATGGGAAAAGGGTTGAGCATGGAACATCACAGGTAGTACTGAGGGGGCCAATTCTGTATACACGCCATATATTTCGCAAGGTTCTTATTTTCACAAATTTTGCTACTTGGGAGCTATTTGCAAATTTAACAACACACAAAATTATAAACTCTGATCTAGACATGACTGCAAAGTGGATGCATACATTTCTCAGTTAATTACTGCACTCCACGATTGTGAATTTGTCCACTCGCAAAATTGTCGGGGGAAGTCACGAACTCCGAAAAATTAGACTCGCTAAATGTATGGGGCATACAGTACTGGATTAAAAAATGTATGAAAACATGGAATTCAAAATACATGAGAAACATGATTTAGATAATTAATATCCTGATTGATGGTACAGCTACCAGGAAGAAAGAAAGACAGAGAGAGTGGGAAAAAGCAAATAATGCATTGATATTCAATATGAGGAAGTAAAGAAACCAAGGAAATGAAACAAAGATGATACCATTTAAAATTGCTACATTAAAGATAAAAGATAATCATATTACAATTTGCATAGTAATAGACTGGCTTGCCACTGAAGGAAAAAAAAAAATCTCCTAAGTAATAATGTACGGAGTAGTTGGATTGGATAAACAATGGAAAAGAAAGGGAATAGGGAAATAGTTGAAGAGTAAGTTGGAAAAAATTGAGAGTGTTTCTCAGTCCATTCATATTAAAATACAAGCTGCTCTTTCACTGTTCAGAAAACATTGGAAAATTAACTTACAGTGGAGTCAAGATATGATAGGGAATTATCAAGAAAGGTGATCATATTTTAACAAGAGTATCAACTTCACATTTATGTGATACGTGATCAGTTTTGATGATAAATGCAATGTTTGCTTACTCATTTCCTCGGACGCATTTTTTCCCCCTCACAGGAATGGGAATAAAACGGGGACTTCTACTATTTGACAGGAAACATATGGAATTACAAATCCCCATTACTCACACCCCGGCAAAGCAGCACATAAATCCTTATATTGGCGAGGAGAGATTCAGCAAAATCTGGGAGAATCATTTGGAGGAAATACGATAGCACTCTCTCTCATCCAGGGAAAGGAAGCGATAGATTTACTCCAAAATCCATGCATTTTGTGGATGAATTTCAGTGAAAGAATCTCACACAAATTTCCTACAATTGAAACCTTTTCTCATTAGTCTGGTTTCATTTTTCTGTTTGGCAAGGGGGAGGGGGCATGAAAGGGAGGGGGGTTGCAAGGCCATTTTGTGGAAATTATTATTTTACTCCACCATATTTATACAAACACACACACAGAAAACAAATATATGGTCTCTGGAAGCCCTTGAAATATGTTGGTTATTTCAAAACCCTATAACAGTTGTCAATTTTTCATCACGTCCAAGAAACCACATTTTTCTGGTTCAATGCTGCATACTTTTCATAATAGTCTTCAACATCCATTGCTAGCATTTCATTGGCTAAAATAAAAACTTCTCTTTATTGGAACATTTGGTTATTTGGGTTGCAGAACCAAATGAATCGGCAGCACATTTCTAAAGATCAAATGTTTTTGTGGTGAAATTGATGCATATTTGTAATAAAAAAGTACAGTTTGTAAATGTAATGTAATATAAAGCACAGAAAACTTTGTTCCTTAACATAAATCTCACACTGGTTGTGAGAATCTCTGCAATCTGACTGGCTGAATGCCATGAAAGAGAATTCTTATAATATATTTGTCACTAAGTTTCCATATTTACTTACATCACTGCTTTCCCCTTGTGTCTCATATATTGCATCATAGGTACACTGATGTACATGACAGTGTATACCGTATTCACACCTTCACCTTCTCTTCCTCAAATGTCTACAACAAAGGCTTATTGTGATGCATGAATTAACAGAATAGTTGCAAGGCATAACAAAACAGATCTGCCGGCTAGATTGTCACAAAACAATGCACAAATATTTTGCAAGGAAGAAAAAAGTTCCCCTGTTGACACGCCGCCTAACAATGGATAATTAACAGGCAGGATGAGTTCCAGATAAGGTCAAATACATCTACTCCATTCCTAACACCCAAATGACCTCCATATTATCTCACTATAAAAGCAAAAGCAAAAACAACACAAAACAAAAAAGAAACACAGAGAAAACAGTTCAAGATAATAGTGTCAAATCTGTATCCTTTTTTTTTTTTTTTTGGGGGGGGGGGAGTTAATTGTGGGGTCACGTGGCACAAGGACTGTGGCACAAGCCCCATGAGTATGGTGTATGGCAAGCATCATCACGACATCAAAAGTGGCCTTGCAGTACATCTATGGTCAAATTATGAGATTGATTGTTGACACTCTATTGGGTCTACATTTCCAAAGAACACTGATGTCAGTTTTAGACTTCGCCATCCACTGCAGAGCCATGCAGAGGAAAACCACCCATACTACAGGTGGATATTGGAAAGCCCTAAGTGTGTCACTGCGCTTTGCAATGCGTAATATCTGGTGCAGCCTGGCAGGTGTGCCATGTATGAGCAATAAGTTTGTGCAAGTCCACGCTCACTAGATCTGTTCTATTCAAGTGTCAAAACTGTTTCTTATCCCCCCCCCCCCTCCTCACAAAAAAAAAGAAAAACTCATAAAAAAGAAGAAGAATTGCTTCATTGAAAAATTCTGTTAAGGGAAAAATGATTTGTGACTGACAAACAGTCACCATCAAATTAAATCAAATCACTAAACTTATTATTTTCTCTAGGCAACTCAGCCCACAATATGAACTCCTTTCTAATAAATTCCTGCCAAATACACACAGACCACCAAAAACATATATTATAATACACGGTGTTTTGCAAGTTTGAGTGATTCTTCTGAAATTGAGCATTCATAAAATGAAGAGTTTATGTGATTTGCACATCCAGCTATTCTGACCACTGTTTGTGACAGTAGTATCTCTAAAATGCAGTAAAACAACTCAAAATTGACAGACTTTGAGAGGACACAGTTGCACATTAATTGGCAGAGCATGGGGAAGGGTTTTTTCTCCAAAAATGAATAAATGACTTGAAGGCTTAGTGTAGCCTGCAAGATGATTCAAATGATGGCAACATTTGAAATATGACTGTGATGTAGCATTAACTTTTAAAAACAGTCAATGTTAAGGGGTTGCTGGCATATAAAAAGTTGGAAAAAAAGGAGGGGTGTGTTCTATAAAATCCTCTCTCTGTGTTAAATCAAACAAAGGTTCAAACTTTGTCGAGCATTTCTCTTACACCACATGTGTCGTCCTGAGAAAAAAGTTTGGCAAACCTTTGGAAGATGTGCTAATTCAGAGAGGGATACCAACTTGCAATGTATACATCTGGCCAGACAAGCTCACCTGGGTTACAGGATGACTGACATCTTGCCTACATTAATCCACTGACTGATAGTTTTATTCAATCTCTCTCCATCACGCCTACTCCTTCTCTTCGTTCTTTCTTTCTTTCTTTCTTTCTCTCTCTTTCACTCCTATTATCTCTCCTATTTTTTTTTTTCTGTTGCAGTCTCTCTCTTTCTCTATCTTTTTCTATTTCATGCACACACATACTTTTTTGTTTTCCAAAATCTTTATTTGACTTCCTTCAAATAATTCAACAAAATAATAAAGAATAAAGTACAGTTCGACCTCGATTATCCAGCCATGTCGGGAACGGCGCTCATCCGGATAAGCGAATTGGCCGGATATGGGAGACACAATGTTAATGTATATAGCTGCCGTCCAAGCTGCCGTCCCAGTGCACTGGCAGCTAGGCAGGTAGCGTACCCCGCATCGGTGGTATAATCTATGCTAGCCTGCGCAAAATTGTAGTCCCTTCTTCACAAAAGTAAAGTATGTGAAAATCCTACATGTTTTACCTCATTAGATATTGAGACACCTATCATGCAAATCTTATGAAATTAGTGAAATAGATCCATGAAAAGATGTTACAGTCACTGTTTTTCCTCAATTTTTGGATGAAAAAAAAAAGTCCTTCACTGCGTGAACGCATCCGATAATAGAGATTTCAGGATAATAGAGATTTCAGGATAAAAGGAGGCCGGATAATCGAGGTCGAACTGTACTGCAAATGCATTTTCTACAATTTATAACAGATATGGTAGATGCTGGAATAGCTTGAGAACATGAATACATCTAGAATGAGGAGAACAAAAAACAAAAACAAAACCTATCTTAAACACACACACAAACACACATACATAAACACACAAAAACACACACATTTCTGCTTTTCCTGCTCTCTACCCCCATCCTTCCCCAATCTTCTTTCTCACCCGATGCCATGCCTGGTTGATGACGCTAGTCATCGTGTTCCATGAGGGATTCGAACCAGTCACTGCCCAGCTCCCCTGACAGAGTCTGTCATGCATCAAGACAAGAGAGAAAGAGGAAAAGAAAGAATAAAAAGCACTGGGAAAGGACAGTGGGGGGGGGGGGGGGGGGATGGCAAAAGTCCTGATTATTGCATGCATTTGTAGGGTCACAAAGGTTTGGTGACACCAAAGCTAATCTCTCCCTAGATGCCCTTCAATTTTATTTATCTATTTATTCATTCTTTTTCATTTTTTCATTTTTTTTTTTTTTTTTTTTTTTTTGGGGGGGGGGGGGGTTCAAACATATCAAATTTTACCATCAGAAATAGAAAAGTGGATACCGTATCAGGAGGTATACCCTTCATAATTCGTAATTTCAAGTCCAGTAAGTTTGACCAGTTCGATTATTGTTGTCTGCCGGTCAAATTTTATGGGCTCTGTTCATGTGTCATGTATGTGTGTGTGTGTGTGTGTGTATGTGTGTGTATGTGTGTGTGTGTGTGCCAGGACAAAGTTTCAAGATAGGAGCGACAAACTTTTAGCCCATAAATTTTATGTGAAAACATGTCAAACTAACTGGTACCCTCGTCTTGTATGGCTAAAAGAATATGATTTGATGACAAATCCTATACAATTTAGTATGCACTTGTCTCACTTTACCCATCTTTATGGTCTCTTGTTTTAACCCGTTGAGGACCAGTCCCTGAGTACTGTATAAGCTGTTATTTTCGCTAGGGTTTGATTTTCGCGAATTTCACGAATCACAGTCGGACCGCGAATTTAACAACACACAAAAATGTCACCATACGCTAAGGTAGTAAGTGTGCTTATGTAGGCCTCCATGTCAATTCGCGAAAACACGATCTCGCGAAAATGTCCGTGACCTCCTCATTCGCGAAAATATCTGTACGCGAAAATAACAACGTATATACAGTATACTCGGGCTGGTGTTTATGGGAAATGCATGTTGTAGCAAAATCAGTCCGTCCTCCCGCACATATAAACAATAATACAGAAAAGATAAAAAGATGCAAACAACTTCAGCACTACCATCAGCATATCACCAGCAAAGACTTAAAAAAAGGGCAACTAGAAGTTGAAAAACAGCTAAGTTGAATTCTACAATAAAAATAATTCTAAGTTGTAATTTGATATCAATAGCATCTAATTATAAAATAATAACTGACTGAATTAAAAAAAAAAGCTAAAAAATGAAATAGTGAAGTGAAGGTAAATCATGATACTGTGTGAAACTTTTCCTTGCTATCATGTGGTGATGGGCAACAGATTTCCTGTGATACAGAACAGAAACTCTTTAAATATTTATTCTTACAGGACTACAAAATTGTCTAAATTTAATACCAATTCTGAATCACATGGTTTTTGTGTGATATTCATTCTTTCTTGTGTTTGTGTGTGTAATTTTGGTTTTCTGTGTGTGTGTGTGTGTGTGTACATTCGTGCATGTGTTTGTGCTTTGGGAACAAAGCCATAAACTCTGATGAGCAAAGAATGAGTAACCACCTGGGCAGCTTTCAAAATCACACCTTAGTCAGACAGGAAAAGCGACAGAAGCCAAAAGTTTTGGTTGGAGAAAGCCACATACCCACGTTCCTGGTTGCTAGCTAGCCTGTCTTGCAATACTTTGTTCTCTAAAATCTTCCCTACTGCCTTGGCTCCCTTTTTTACAATATCTGCGTACCTACTGCAGACATGCTACTCTGAATAAAGCACTGCACAATGTGTGTACGAAAGAAGCCTGTGTTTATGTGCCGTTGTGATAAAACATCACAAACACATCTGACATAAAACTTTTCATCCATCCAAAAAGTAGCAAAACAACTCTCAGTGCACTGCATACTCTGAGTGATAGTGTGATTGGTTTATCTGCAATTTATGTTATGATTTCCCTTTCTTTATGAGTGTACACTTCGGTGCACATATTCGCAATTGGGCAATTCTCTCCTTGGTGGTTTGTGCTCGTCACTGTTTTTTCAAATGTAGGCCTACTGCAGCCGGCAGAGAATGCAGATCAATACAATTGAAGAACCCTAATATCTGATGACCGACTCCCTTTAACTCTTTAGGTGCCACGTTCGCACACCCAACTCAGTCGATGGCGAGCCAAGTTAACATATTCCACTCAACAACACGCAAACCTGCCTAATCAATCGATAAATCGCCAAATGCCGCAGTGCAATGAAAGCGTCAATCTTTTTTTTTTTGAATTATGTGGTGATTGAATATCAAGCGGTGTTCCCTAAATCTAAAGTTTAGTCACTACTCCATGTGCAAAAGTTATATCTGGACAATAACATAGCTACTTGTCATTTGAAAGAGAAATCCTCATAGTTCTGTCATAAAATCTACATCAAAGTAAAGCTTGGAATCTCTCTACAACTTTGCTCATTGCATGTCCAGTGTAACAAAAATCTATGAAAACTTACACAGATTTGAAAACAGAATGTTTTCCCAAAGCATGCATAGCTTGCAGTCTCAGAATAATGTGGCATGCAGGGGGTTTACACCATGGCGCATAAATGAGTTAACATCATGAGCAAAACAAATGAATTACCATTCTGACAAGCATATTTCTTTTTAGATTGTGATTTAGATGTTTGGTAGATAACACAGCCAATTGTTCAGAGATACATGCTAGCTAGACTGAAAAGCAATGCCTCTTTAACAGCTTAATACTGCAATACAAAGTGGAAAAAGACTTCTCTCCAATGTGCAAAGCTTCTAATATTCCTGTTCAGTAAGAAAAAGAAAAAATATATATATCTGCTATTAATGTAATCTGACTGAGGACAATTACATCCTGTTCATGGAAAAATATAGGGAAACAAATCAATACATTGAACTTTCAATAGACTTGTACTTAGTCTCTAAAATGTTTGTTTCTACTCGAGTAAAACAATGTTCATGGAAATTGCTATCAATCAGCCACTGTGAAGGGATTTTGATAACAATAACTAGACTTCATAGAGGACAGAAAGTCAGAAAATGCAGACTGATGCATCAAAATGATAAATGCTCTAACTTTTACTAATTTCATTCTCCAAGTTTGCATATTTGTTGTTTTATTTTTAATATCTATATGGTTGGTCAACACAAGCAGTTACACAGCAGATGATGAGCAATATAATGTATACATTTCTTAATATAGCATTGGAGATCTTGTTGACACAGGTCACAACAGATGTAGGCCTACACATTGAAGCATTTTTAATCTCCCTGTACAGTTTTTCATCTCTCATGTCTTTTGAATGTCACAATTCATACGAACCTCCTGAATCATCCTCAAGTCATCCTCCCGGACCTGACATTTCCCCGTCTCTGCCTGCCCTTCACGCTGGCTCCCTCTGCCGGATGACACCTCGGACAATCCTCCTCTAACTTTTGAGTTCCCATGGCGACAAGATGACTGGCAAGACTCAAATTTTGATGGAAGAGATACGAATGTAGATGGCACTGATGATGATGATGACGATGATGATGACGATGATGATGATGATGACAATGATGATGATGATGATGATGATGATGATGATGATGAAGAAGAAGGTGGGATGAGAGATTGACCTGGTAACTCCCGACAGAACGACAGCCTGGAGGTTGTATCACAGGATGTTTTTGGTGGGAATGGGTGTTGGTGTGCCTGTCTTGTTTCCTCTCCACATCCATGAAAATCATGCCCAGTGTCATCCAACAGATCAAAGTCAAAATCAGCCTCATCAGAAACCTGAAAGGAAGGGCAGTGAGGGAGCATGGCTTCAGATGATTCAAAGCTCATGAAAGTAATTTCCCATCAACAGAAAAATAAAATTCCATCCAACGCTGCACACTGGCAATGGTGCGATGGTCCAGTTCAGTAAAAATGTCTGTTGGACCAGTAACCTTTCAGGAACGAAACATATGAGTACAAAAATGGAAAAACTGGGTACCTACTGGTCCGACAGGGACAGGTTGGATCGGTAGAAAAATGGGTTAGTGTGCAGCCCTGTTCTATTAACCCATTGAGGATGAGTCCTGAGTATACTCATGCAGGTGTCTATGGGAAATGCGTGTTGTAGCAAAATCAAACCAACCTCAATGGGTTAAAGTCATTCTGGAGGGTATTTGAATTGCATAAGAGAAGTGAAGATGCCCATATTTGAAGCTACACTGGACACAATTGATTAGACCAACAATAAAATCCAGAGAAATTGTGTAGTTTTAATTTTCTTCATTTCTGATAGAAAGAGACTATGAGACAGAGAGAGAGAGAGAGAGAGAGAGAGAGAGATTGAGAAAAAATCTAGGTCAATGAACAGGAGAAAGAGAGTTTTCAGTCTAATCATACATATTTCATTGGGCTGGGGTCAAATGGTGCATGCATAATAGCATCTGCAGCTGCATCAGCCTGGAGCCAAGGCTAGCCATAGACAAGCAATCACAGCAATGCTGCTATGGGCAATGCCAAGTTATGATTCACATTAAAAAAAAAGAGTACCAAAATACTTGCTTCTAGCTTTACATGGTTGTGAAAATCAGGGACCAAGTATACTTGGATTCTTTCATAGTCTGTTGGCCAAATGTGGGCATTGCAGACATTACAATACTTTTTTCCTCTAGTGTGTCAGAGTTCCTATTTGCTTGGATACAGAAAACCATGTCAAATTGTGTGCAGATACACAAACAACTCAAATGAAGCTAACTATCCATTCATCCATCCATCCATCCATCTATCTATCTATCTATCTATCTATCTATCTATCTATCTATCTATCTATCTATCTATCTATCTATCTATCTATCTATCTATCTATCTCTCTCTCTCTCTCTCTCTCTATCTATCTATCTATCTATCTATCTATCTATCTATCTATCTATCTATCTATCTATCTATCTATCTACAGTGCACTCCTGTTATAACGAACACGGTTATAACGAAATTCCGGTTACAACGAATAAAATTTAGGGCCGCAACATTATCAACTCTATGTATTTTTAATTGTTTATTCATTCGGTTATAACGAAATTTCGTTATAACGAAAGAAAACTGCCGGTCCCGAGGACTTCGTTATAACCGGAGTCCACTGTATCTATCTATCTATCCATCTATCTATCTATCTATCTATTTGTCTGTCTGTCTGTCTGTCTACCTGTGGATATTATCTGCCTTTTGTTATCTTCGTCAATGAGTCAGGATTCAGAAACATCCATAATGTAGGTAAGCAAAATGAGTAGCTCAGGTAACTTGATAAATTTAAGCGTCAACTAAAAAAAAGAAAATGGAGAGAGATAGATCATACGATACAAATTTTCATTCCTCGTCCAGAGTTACTCTGTACAGCATGCAGGTTGGAAAGTAATGTAGAAACCTTCAAGTCAAAACACAGTTCTCATATGGCAGCAGAACTGTCAGTTATTGCTCTAAAATGTACGCATATCATGTATAAGAAATGTGTGAAATAATGCTATAATAACACAATTTCAGTTGGGTACCCAATAATAATGGAGATGCAAAATACTGGCCAAAAAGCTTTGCCAGAAGCCCAAAATCTCAGAGCTCACCCCATCATGACTGCTACATAATTTTTCATAATCTATTATTGGTAATCAACAAATTGGGCCACAGCAATATCCATCGATCTTCTGCGCTAGACTGGATTGCATGCAGCCTGCTGAAAAATACCATTGCAAGGGCATGATCGATTATCATGTTGTACATTCTACCTTCCCACAATGATGAACACGGGGTTAACAGGGAGGGCTCTTCTGGAATAAAAGTTGTGCCCTACAATCAAAATTATTCTACACTTTTGATCTCAAAAACATCACAAAACAACTTACTGGAGTATCCTGGCAAATCGCTTCAGCCAGGTAAGTTTCTTGGTAGACCCTTTGGATGTATTGGAAGTAAATTCCAAGAGAGGGAAGATGAATTTTGAGCTCTTCCGAGAACTTTGTTTTGGCTTTAATGTGAGAAGCTCTGGTTCCCACACAGAGCCTAATTTTCAGTCTGAACTGCTCAGAAATGACACCCCTTCCCTGTCTTCACTGACTTCCCATACTTTGAGAATTTTAATGCATGACTCAAAACCCTTAACTTCACTGGAATGCATATACACACAATAACAACACGAACAAAAACGACAACACAATTACCTAATTTGGCACAGGAAATAGAAAATTGAAGATACCCTCTAAAACGCCACTTGCTTGTTGTCTGCACTCAACTCTAAGATCAGATACTTGACAAATATATCTCCCTAATGCCGGAAGGGTAGACTAAAATACTCCCTCAAACATGGCGCTACTGCCCCACTCTGTCTCTGCCAAGAGGCAGAAAAAAAAGTAGTTAACAAGTTTATTTCCTGGGCCCCATTTCACAAACAGATTGTAATTATTATTGTAAGCAAGTCGAACTGCATTACCACTCCAGTAACTTTCGTAAACACTGACAGGTGACTGGTAATTGCCCAGCAGCTAGGTGGTGGGAAAGTGTGCTAACTTTCTGCTGCAATTATTGCAAATGTTTATGTAACAGGTTCCACTTGGATGGTGACATTACATCAATTACACACTCTATTCTCAGCTACACTGTATTTTATGTCAATCAGTATACAGCACTGATCATCCCTAACTGCCCACGGACAGCCTACAAAGTCCCTGTTGACCAAATTAGAAGGTAAGTCCTAATCTGGGAGTCTTTTGAGGCAATAAGTATAGCAACATATCTCATCACATGTTTCTAATTTCCAGACCTTAATAGAACATTTTCCCCAAGGGAATGATGTCAATGATGAAAACAATGCCAAAAAGACAACAGATACTGAGATTCTACAAATGCAGTGAAAGTTAAGACTGTTGACACATCACAGAGTCATCTAACATGGCATCCTATAGGCACTGCATAACAGCTGTCTTGGTTTAAGGTTTACTGTTAAAAGAATTCATTTGCTTTGTGCATGAAATGGTACAATTTTCATAATTGGAAGAAAAAAAAAAAAGAGAAAACACAAAAAAAACGAGTTACCTAAATGCTTTATATTTCCTAATAAAGGTCCACTCTTGCCACTGACTCCTGGAAGATGAGACTTGGATACATGGACTTTGGTCGTACCCATATTAATCGCATCCATTTCTCATTTCAACATGTAGTGCTGCAGTCTTTTAGGCGCTTTAAACATTAACATCAACTTTATTTGAATTCTCTCAACATTTGTAAAACGACAATGAGAGCTCTACTCAGTAGTATCAGTTTTAGATCAATATTATCTTAACAAACTTTGTATAACACAAGTATACTAGAGTTTACCCTTATCAGATATTGCATGGACTTGCAAACATATGTGTATGGGATGTGGGGTTTGGACAGATTGCAGACAGAATCGTCAAAACACAAGCCTTCTGACTTCTGGTAATCCCTCAGGTATGATCCTTCATTAACTAGGGGGAAAAATGAGTAAGGAGCTCTTAGCTCAGTGGATAAGACAACATATTTTATATTGGAAGTCCAAGGTTCAATTCCCCAGGCTGCTGAAGTCATGCTCCACAACACTTTATCCCCATTGCCTACTGTAGTTCTTTGGAGGGGACTTCAAGCTGTGGGTCCCATGGTTGTATGCTAAGAAGCAGTTAATGCTTCCATAGCCTTACAAAATAAATATTGAAGAACATAATGCAAAGTACTATCAAAAGATATTCATAAATTGAACTTGAAAAACAGAAAGGTTTCAATATACTCTTGCAATATATAATTGCTGATTGCATACAGGGCAAGCAGCTTACAATAAAGATAACTACGTCACATCCTCTCATACCTCCTTGGTCACATTTAGCTATCACTTCTACACCAACACATATAGGACCAATCAATTGCTAATGAAGGGGGGGGGGCAAGGTTGTTGGAAGGGAAATAGAGAAGATAAAAGGAGGTGCCACAGCCATTTAACGAGCGGCAAACGCAGAATGAAAATCTGATTTGTTTTGTCGTAAGTGGATAAATGACCTCATCCCAACGTAATGAAGAATACCAAGTCAAAGACTGTGTGTCCCTCACTTAAATTACAACCCAGTGTACAAACATCTCGGGGAGTCACATGCACCGAGGGTCATGAGATAAATGTAGGATAGCTTAGTCTCATTCTACTTTCTTTTCTTTGTTCATACTAGGCTCTGACTTAAGATATACTGTTTCTGATGTCAACAAATTTTCTTATACCTCTTTCTACAAAATGATCCCAGCCCAAACTCAACAGCTAAGTCACAAACAGCCAGACAAGTCAGTCATACTAATGTTAGGACAGGACACAGATTGTTTGCACCATGTAGAAACAAAGAGGCAGGGCTGCTCCTAGATTGTGGGCTACTCCCCCTCCCCTCCCCCTCCTCTTCCCCTCCCCCTCCCCTCAGGCCAGAGCTACCATCTAACAGCTGACCATGCAGAAGCGCTGGAAGTTGAAGCCAGCCAAGGCAGAAGTAAATGAGCACATCCCGCCTAACAAGAAAACAAGCTAATTGAGTAGTGCTTGCTCTAATTTGTGGGTGCAGGGAAACCATTCATAATGCCAGTCGTCTGTTTTGAGTGAAGTGCCCCCGCAGGCAGTGATAATAATGTAAAATACATGTGTGGATATCATCAAAATAAACTTGCTTCTTGTGCCATACCGGAATCAAATCAAAATAAAACAACACCAAGAAAATAATAACACCAGAGGTTAAAGCTATAAGTCTTCAAAATAACACGAAAGCAAAAATGTTCGCGGAACCTTTCCGGCTACACTCAGATACCATTTATTTCCTGTGTTAAAACTATAAGTCTTCAAAAAAACACGATAGCAAAAATGTTTGCGAAACCTTTCCGGTTACATTCAGATACCATTTATTTCCTCCGTTTTACTTGGAATATCAGTGGGACACTCTCTAACATTACAAGAGGTTTTCAGCTCTGCGTCATTTTTCAAGACAGGTAATGGACTATCCATCAAGAAAATACAGAAGGGGAAGGAGGGGGAGAGGGACATTGAAGAGAAAAGAAGAGAGAGAAAGAGAGAGAGAGAGTGAGAAAGAAAGAGCGACAGCATGTGTACAATGTGTCTGAGACTACAAGACACAGACATGTAGGAGTAAAATAATGCAAGAGTACTGGTAATAATGATTTCTGCTTGACACGCTTATTCATCTGGTCATAAAAGCAGCGTAGAAACCTTTTGAAGTGGAGATGATCGAGTGATTGAAAATGAAAGCGAGGGTTTGCATCATGGATGCATTGAGGATATTACAGAAGGAAATCGGGAGAGGTGAAACTGATTTCCTACACATCTTAGATTTCCTTCCCTTTAAAAGATGATTTTAAAGAAGCTTAAGTCATTGTGTATTCACAAATGTCTGTTTGTTACTGGCATCAGTGTATATGTGTGTTTGTATTATGCACATGTATATTTTCTCAGACTCTCTACATAATCCTAACAATCACACACATATCAACTCTTTATCTTCATTCTTGTGTGTGTGTATTTGGCAGCACAAAAGATTAAGAAAACATGTTTGTGTTTTCTATATGGAACACTACGCAAATTATTATCAATGGAATTTTCTGGATCACATTGACAACAGAGTTACATATAAACCTGGTAAACCAGCTGAACATAAAGCATGCTCAAAATTCCATCACATGGATGTAAAAGACTACATTGGCAATATTCGTTTACAAAAAAGTAATATGTCAGCACTTTGATGTTGAAGTTTTCAGTATTCTTGTCTCCAATCCTACCCCTGCACGTGTTTTGATCTTCCCTGTCACATGATAGAACATGACAGAATGACAGGCAATGTTTTGCAATATTTGTTGTGGTGGTTTTACCTTGACAAACAATGTTTTGCAATGTTTGTCTTGGTGGTTTCTAACCACAACCAGGCATAGACAAACTGTGGACAAAATTTGAGATGCAAGGAGGTATGTGTTCCTTTCCACTTTTAACCTCATTTTTTTTTTGCCTTTTTTGTGTAATATTTTACACAAACATACATCTGTGATCATCTACATAAAATCAGCTTCTACTTGTAATGATTTCATTATCATGGAAATTTGCATATATACCTACATTTCTCTCTTTTTTTTCTTTTTTTTTAATTCTACAGACATTTACAAATATATCTAAACACTCTTATCATGGATGTTTTGAAAGTATATTAATCCTTCCAAGCAGTTGATAATGTCATTATCAGCGATTGATCACGTCATGCGAGTGCCGTGCAGAAATCAAAGGCGGCCAACGTGGAAGATTAGATAGAAAACTTCCTCCATACCTCCATCTTGGCTGAGTCGGGAGTGGTCTGCCATGGGGACAGCTGTTCTGGCACGCCATCCAGATTGCCAGCATCCAACGCTGAAATCGTCTCATCCTCATCATGGGCTTTGGGAGGAAATTGGGGCTGGCTCCCATGCCCACACTGCAATCAAAGCGCGATATCGGAGAACCGACCAATTACAATTGCATTTTGAGTCACATAGACGAGATCTACAGCTTCCTCAAGAGATATTTTGTCAAACACAGCCCCAACTCTCTCTCCATGCTGTGCAGTATAATAATCTTAACTGTTTATTTACACACACTTATGAATATGGTTTATGTCCAGTCATATTTCCTTAAACATTTAAAATCTGTGTTATCAATGATAAAAGTGAGTTTAACTGTGGACTGACCAAACTTCTTGAAGAAAATGAAGTGAAGACAACACTTAAAAACAAAAATATCCAGTGGTACCATTTTGTTGCAAGAAGTAGTGGTAGTAGTAGTAGTAGTAGTAGTAGTAGTAGTAGTAGTAGTAGTAGTAGTAGTAGTAGTAGTAGTAGTAGTAGTAGTAGTAGTAGTAGTAGTAGTAGTAGTAGTAGTAGTAGTAGTAGTAGTAGTAGTAGTAGTAGTAGTAGTAGTAGTAGTAGTAGTAGTAGTAGTAGTAGTAGTAGTAGTAGTAGTAGTAGTAGTAGTAGTAGTAGTAGTAGTAGTAGTAGTAGTAGTACTACTACTACTAGTAGTAGTAGTAGTAGTAGTAGTAGTGGTAGTATCAACCATTACTATTTCTAATGCAACTTTGTTCCTTCTACACTACCAGGGGTATATTTTATAACAATTTGACTTGAACAATGACTATTACTACCAGTGATATATGCCGTCACCCTTATAGTGATATGGTATTACCCTTATTGTAAATACTACTGCTTTTATTGATTATATTCATGACTGTTAGATCCTATAATTTCAGTGAATTTTAGAGAACCCAACAGTGCCATGTCTGGTCTAATCTTGCTCTGACGTGGGGAACTACAGAATCTGATGAACACACCAGACAGCAGTATCTTATGGAGATGTGTAATTACATCTGTTACGCAGTGCTACATAAGTTTGGGGGAAAGAATGGAAACACAAGAAATAAATTCTCTCCATTATCACTGACTGTCTTCTTTCTCTATTTCCTACACCACTATGTCAATACACAGGTCATGTTCATGGTGTCTGACAAACTCTAGCAACACAGCTAACCAAAATAGTGTCTGAACAGAAGGTTTTTTAACAGTAAATCCCTGAGGTATGTTTTCTGCAAATAATGAATGTGTACCTGCTAAAATGCAGTGGTCAAACTTATAATTCAGTCTTACTTTGCCTCAGGTTGAAATATGTATCAGGATCATGACTCTCATTTCTACAATTTAAGATCACAAAAGCCTCCAAAAATTAACCAAACATCACTTCTGGGTTTGCATCTGAACTTAGTCATAAATCCTTCATCTTCTTCTTCTTTTTCTTAAAAAAAGATAAAATGAAAGCTTATTTATTTCCATGACAAAATGTTCAAACAATGCTTCATTCTGTTGAAAACTTGTCTAAATAAGCAATAATTACTGTAAGGGATGAATAGTACAACAGGTTTCATTAAGACAAAATCAGTAGTGAGCAACAGAGAAAGACATAACTGGCAATCAGAGTTTTGAAATAGGATAATACATGCATACCTCTCAAAACTTCTCTATTTTTCATGGCACGACCATCAATGCCAGGAAGCAGTGAAAGAGATGAGTGAAGGGGTTTGTACCCACCTGACTGACACCTGCGATGGGTGTACCCAGGGGCCCCATGCCAATGATGGTAAGCTTCTCAACCAGCTTCTCCCCAAGTTCCTTGGTATTGGTGGCCTGCACAAACAAAGAACAAGAAACGGGAGCTTTAAAGAACAAGCTTCTGTGTATGTGTAGTTTGAGGAAACAAATCAATCCACCCACTCAAAAAGAAAGGGAATTTCCCATTATAGGCCTACACTATAATTGGATAAACATATAACAGTCAATTGGTAAAATTGCATGTGCATTAAATACTGAGTATAATTTCAATTTTTTTATCAACCTTGCACCAATATCTTTTGCCTACATTTGATATGGAAGTCAACAAATCGGTTCAAAATATTTGGTTGTGAAAGCAATATGACACATATTTTGCACTGTCACCTCTCATTTTGAGTTACTCTTATTCACATTACCTTCATGTAACAATAAATGTCAGTCATATGCTCTTGTGCTACTGACGTTCAGACAATACTCTATATAAACTGTGCTTTTCATTCAATTTGCTCTTTATGTTGGAAGTTAGTGACTAATATGCATTTGAGAATAGTAACAAATCCAATCAAAAACATTTGAAGAGAATGAAAAACACAAGACTGTTCTTCAGTCTGAACATAAATACTTAGAATTTTGGTTCAAAATGCAATACAAGCCAGGATCACCGTTAAAAATACAATCAAACAAAACACAATAAGCAATGCACATTTTCTTTGTTCAGCCTGCTTTTTCATCTTTTCCTTTAATCAAATATATTGAACAGCCACAGCATTTTCTCAAGCTCACAAAATCGTTGCACATTTTTTGCTCCGAAGTCTTTTACTATACTTCACGATTTACACTTCCACATCATACATTAGTAAAGCAAAGAAGGAACGTGGGAACTATCCAGGCATGACATACATCCATGTTGATCAGCATGGTGTTAAGAAGGTACTGTATATGCCATATATTTTGCGAGTCTAAATTTTCGCGAATCGGGAATTCCGACGATTTCGTGAGTGGTTAAATTCGCAATCGTGGGGTCCTGTACTGAACGGAGAAATGTACACGCCTACGGCGCATTCACATGGGGATCAGAGTCAATCACCTGACTCGTGAAATTCGCGAAAATAAAAACCTCGCGAAATATTCGGCGTATACAGTAGTCCATGCTTCCACTGACTAAAACTTTGTCTCAGATTTACCTGAATGTGTTTCAGACAGTGTTGACGTAAGTTGTCATTAGTGGAATGTGTGATGATACTGCACAGAGCTGATGAACTCAGAGAAATGGCCTTCTCCATAACCGTTTTCCTCTGATCAAAAATGATAACAACAAGAAAAAATATTAATAAAAGAGAGAAAGAATACGCCCTCATTGATTCTTATTTTATTTTCGATCCATTCTCAAATTATGCTGAGTAAAATATCTACAATTTACTACCAATCATACCATGAAAGGACTAACCATTGAAAAACAACACATGGTATGACAATTTCACACAATGACACAAGTGGATATGGATAGATTTTTATAGGCAAATTCCTTGCCTACTAACATGATTAGCATAATTATGACTCTTGCTTCCTTACAGAGAAAGAGACCAGTGTAAAAACCGTATTTTGAATTGCGGTTGTGCCTGAAAATATGCAATGCACAGGCTTCACTGTGCTTATTTAGATTTTTTAATGGAAAAACTAAATATTATCATAAATATATACCAGAAGAAGCCACATAGAAATGATTTTTCAGATCATACATACGCACGCATTAAAAAAAAAGACACACGCTAGGAATAATGATTAATTTCCTGTCAATGCATCACACATCAGAGCAATCAAATCCATGATGGCTCCGTTCCAATAATATCATCACGCAGCCATAAGACATAGCCCTAAAACAATGCTTGTCACATCTGATTCCATTTCTTTTATGAAGCGATCTCTCCGGACATCTCCCGAAGTTGGGAAGGATTTTGAAAGTGGCAATGGTACACACAAACCCTTCAATATCGGAATGACATCATTTTTATATGGAAGCGGCTAATCTATTCCCCTTTCCTGATTCATGACATCATTTAGAGAAAATTGCATGAAAATAGATTGTGATGTCTGCCCCTTAGACGTATCATTGAGACAAAACTTCTTGAAATGAGGGTAGAACTTTAAAAATAACAGCGGCTATAAAATGTTCTCCTTTATGAGCTTTGCTAAGAAAAGGTAAAGCAAAACCTGGATAGAGTTTTAGGGATATAAATATTAATGATGAAAAATAAAGAACCTTGTGCACAACATTAAACTACAACATAAAATTGTGGATGATTACATGTTCTATTGCTTACAGACAGACAGGCAGAGGGTTTCCATTTATCTTGTGTGGTATCTTAATGAAAAGCCTTCTACGACCTGTAAAAGATCTCTGGGAGATATATGAGATGATTTGTGATACACCATGGCTCTGCTCATGTTTACACTTTTCCAAAAGTGATGGCAATGTGCCCCATGAACTGCGGCAAGGCTGCATCTAAAACACTGTATGTTTTGAGGCCATTCCAGGTCTGGATTTTATGACTGCTCTGCATTTATTTTCAGTTACCTTGCATAACCACGAAGGTGAATGCCAGTGTTAGATTCACCCACAAATTACATGGGTTTCCTCTTCTGCTTGTGTTCTAGCCAGAAGCCTACTGTGGAAGCCACAGATTATGCACCCCTCTCCACCCCATTCCCCCACCCCCTGGTCTCTATTAAACTGCGCTCCATCAAAGATCTGGCTTGAAAAGCAGGTTTGTGATTAATAGTCCTGTTTCTCTCACGTCAGTGATGCTAATCACATTAAAGAGCTTTGCTGATTTCTTCTACGAACTCATCTCATGACCTGTCAATCTTCTGCTTTCATATTTCCTATTTCTGAGAATTCTCTTGACTAAATATAAGACCAAGTCACGAAAAAGCACTGTTTGTGGAAGTATAATCTTATGCATATTTGTCAATTAGTACAGCTTTACAGGCATGCATCAGCGCTGTTTGTGATGATTGATGTGGGGTGGGGGGGGGGGGGCGGTTACGAGCGAGCGAGGGCGAGCAAAAGTTTACTGCTTGGTTGCACTGGTAACCTACTGAGGTCTGCTCCAGCTACGCGGGTCCATCTATAATGATGCATCGGAAGTTGTGATTGTCAGATCGGAAGCAGGAAGCCCAGCCGAGCAACTGACTAGTGCAACTTGGGACCCCTAGTAACCTTGGCATACAGCACAGCCAATGCAATGAGCCTCATTTCAAACCACACTTTTAAAAAAAAATCAAAGAAAGAAAGAAAAAAACACCACCAGCACTATCTGCTAGGCTGTTAAGTGCAAAATTGCCTTGCCTCAGTTGATTTCCTGTGCCCAATGTATCCGGGAGCACTGCAGAAATGAGGGTCCGGGCAAGGCTGCACTGTAGACAAATTGAGGAAAGACAGAGATCAACCCGATGTAAATTTATCTCCATCGCTGCAGCCTTGTCGGAGAAGTCAAGTTCTAAAACGACCTACATGCCCCGATGGCAGGAGCATTGAAAGTTTCCTCTTCTTCTCCATCATTGCCCAGCACAGCTACACCAAAAATGGTATGTGACGGTATACAACCCCCCCCCCCCCCCACCCGTCCTTTTATCAAAGCATCTTTTGCTCTTCCCAGAAACTAACATCTCTCCTGGCTGGTGGGTTCCCTAGCAGGCTGGCTAGCGTGTCACCGACAATCCCCCTGATCCTGCCAAACTGCTGGGCCCAGATGTGAGGAAACTCCTGCCGCACCCGACGCAACAGATCTAGGGAGGAGGCGGAAACCCAGCCGGAGAGAGAGAGAAAGAGGGAGAGAGAGGGTGAGAGAAAAGGGGAGAGAGGGAGAAAAAGGTTATATGTAATTTATATATATATATATATATATATACATATATATATATGTGGAGGAAAAACAAAATTATCCAGAAGTGAAGAGTGTGTCAGAGATAAGAAACAAAATACAAGCGTATTTCTCCATCACCTTCTGTTTCTTCCTTGTTTATTCTCTCACTATCTTATGGTTTTAATCATAATGGGAAGGACATCAGCGAGAAAACGACTGACGGATATTTATATATAGACTGAAAGAGAAAGAGAGGTAGCAGAGACTTCCTGTTAATAGGCGGCAGGGGGATCACCATAAAATGGCAAGAGACACAAATCATTCTACTGATATGAGACAATAGCAAACAGAGAAAAAAGGAGAGGGCAACCTACTGCACAATGATGATGAGCAATATATTGTCAAATGCGATGACATTAGAGAAGGGGCATGTCTGGTTTGCAAACAAGTGAGAAATGAAAAATACTTGATGCTAAAAGTCTATACCCTTGAGGTATTAGAACAACAACTGACAACGCTGGGAAATCATAGGAAATCAACACTGTGTGGATATCATGTCAGATACATATGGAAAAGAAATTGTGAGATAGTCAGTGATACTTGGTTTTAAGCTCAAACATATTGCAAAGAAATGAGACTGAATTATACACATTATGAGCTTTTTGAGGAAATCTAAATGTGCTAACCAGGAAGCATATGACAATGATATTTCATATCTAAAATGCTTGTTACAATCTGTCCAAAAAGTGGTTTGAATGAAGACCTTGGTAATTACATGGGAAATGAAGAAAATGCTTCATAAGCAAAGTTTCTAATTACTAGTCAGTCTTGAAACATCAAGAACCACTGTTCATTCAAAAAATTTGTCTGTGGGAATATTTCTGCTTGGATTTCCATCTACGGTACTCTGAAAAGGGCAAACATCCACTGTATACCAGGAACTTTAAATCACATGATTTATATTATCACACCAGTAATCAATCAATAAAGCCGCAATAATATATAGTACCCATACTAAATAACACTGGTGCGTATGCCAGAGAATGACATCAGAGCCACACTGTAAAGCTTTTACTACAGTGGGGTATTTGAATTGTATCTCATCATTTATTCTAGGTATCAAATGGTTGCCCAATAGTTGCCCAAAAGTCAAAACTTTCAATTTGAAGATTTTCTGAAGAGCTAATGTAAATGCCAAAACATATAGGCAAGTTCCAAAGACTACATTCTCTTCATCTTTACAATCACGAACACATTTGGTAAATTTACTTTCCACATCTAATCCAAGTACAGTTTTCTTTCATTGAAATTTCATCTGAACTTTTTATAGACATGGAAATTTCATCTGAACTTTTTATAGACATGGAAATATGACACTGTAATAATGCATGGCATTCATTGGTTTGTTCAAGACACATAGAAACTAAAGCTAATTAGTGGTATCTGGTGACAATATAAACAATTTCATTGAGCTTTCATGAGAAAGTAGTCACTACCTATGAAAAAAGGAGCATAACCCCAAAGAAAGATGCGTGGGAAAGTTTGTTGTTCAATCGCTGCATGAAAGGAAACACTTTTTAATGTATGTTTGCCAAAAAAGCGAAGTTGATCACTTCAAGACGTAAATGTTGACAGTTAAGTGTACAGGAAAAAAAAATGTGGTGTATAACTTGTTCCTGTACACTATATTTCAAATGTGTGGGCAAATTCTGCTAGTCATTGTTTCTTAATTTTTTTTTCTCTCTCTTTGCATTCTCTTTGTGGATACTGGTGACCAACATAATCTAAGGAATATGGCATAAAGCATAGTAAACTATTCAATACAAGTCTGTGTGATATGGCTGAATTTCAAATGTTCATTACCAAATTCTGCAGGAACACCTTCAACATAACAGAACAGAAGCTGATGATTACATGACTTTGTACACCATACTGTACATGTATGCACAGGCTTACTCAGTGATAAGTGGCAATATAGATTTTTTTTTTTTCGCCAGCATTTATGATATCTAAAGCAACTAGAAGCTAATTACAGAGAGATAATTCCTCACTTCCTTCAATGATATACAATCTCACAGACCTGAAAGAATCTGTGACCCAGGCCCCTCAATGCTCCTTGACAGCATAACAAAAGTTTGATCTGGCTTGTACTGGGAACGGATGTGCACATAACAACCCTCGTCCCCCATCAGAGTCTACAGCACAATATGCCAGACATGTTGAGTTTTTTTTGGCGCCCTTCTCACAAAATCTTATGAACCTGCTTTGCATGCCGCTGGTGACATACAGCAAAAGAAATTATCTAAAAAAAATTGTTTGAAGCTTTGCAATCACATAGACAGTCAGCTACAGCCAGTGGTCATGCATGCATTAGTAATGAATTGCACAAATTGGCAGATATGACATTCTACTCCACTGTCAATACAATTTACAAAGCTACTTCTAGATGCCCAAGAGAAAATACAGGCGCGGTGGAGCACCCCAATCATCTCGCAGAAATCCATCGGCAGCCGAGCCTCATTTGCATAAAGTAAACAACATGTACTCGCGTAGTTGAGAAAAAGTAAACAACTTCTCAAGCTAATAACAATTTAAGGAAACCTATTTTCGGATTAAAATTGAGTTAGTTTGAATTTGAAAACATGTCCGAATATGCACATATAACATATTAAAGGATTTGACAATGATAAAATGTGAAATTTTAGCGAAAACCTGGCGAGCACAATTGCCAAAAACATGCCTCGAAAATCATCCTAAAATTCACGAAGTGTGATTGCGGAACCAAAGCGCCATTCGAACAAAGTACACCGAAATTTATTTATCTGCTTGCATTTTAAATGTCATACCGTAATATTCCCGGCCATGGTTGTGTCGGAAAAAAACAGAAGGTGATGTCAAAAATGACACGAACGCAAAGCGTATAGGTCGGTCCCATGTATATGTAATCGCGTGACTGTAGCGTTGCATGTCACAGCACACACAACGCTTTGCTGCATGCAGCGTGCGCGGCAGCAGCTCAGCAGTCACCGCCGTGCGACACTCAGCAAAATTGACTGCGTCACATGCAAACCAACAATGAGCACGAAATCCTGAATCTCACGTACTGTACCACGCATGCCCAATATTACGGGAAAAGAAATGACGTCATTTTCAATTGTTTTGCTGACTATAATTTTCTATTCCAAACCCTGTAGAAACAAGTTGATTTCTCAAAAAGTACGGGTGGAACCAAGCGAAAACTTTCACCACATATGGATTGAGGCCTGATAAACTTATGTTGCAATTTCGGACACATTGGAGCCCGGCCATAGTCCAGTCGGAAAAAAACAGAGAGCATGTTTTGCGAGAGGTGATTTTCAAAACGCTTTAATATCTCAAGTTCTAGTGCAGCAAATTTCATAATTTTTTCATCAAAAGGAAGGTTTTTAAAAACTTAGATAGTGTGGGAAGTTTGAGTTTACTAGCGGCATGCATAGCGGCACAAGGAGAAGGTAAAGATTTGACTTTTTCATGCACACAGTTTCGGGCAGCCGTGGATGCCCGTTGGAAATTCAAATAGAACGGGGCGATAATGAGATGCAAATTGGGGTGCTCCACCGCGCCTGAATATTGGAGATGACTTTCTTCCATCCAAGTGGTCATATATATACATTTCTGAACACCTGTTAAATGTTGCACGCATTGTCAGAAATATGTCATTTTAATGCACTGCTATTTTCAGGTAAAGGCTCGTAAAAGTGCCAAGATATTCACCTTTCTTCTGCTGTACTGAGGTAGTGCCACCTATGGAGTTCTCCTTGAAGAACACCATGATGACTATGAGAGGAGGTAGACTTGTAGTTTGTGAAGTCAAGGTGAGTCTCGCATCAGGAATGGCATCTGCTGGTCAGAACAGCAAGGAATTGCATTGGTTTGAATGATGTAAGCCGTGAAATTACCATACACTGGAACAATAACTAGCTGTCAGCCACATAGCAAGTATAATGAAATTGTGCACACATACAAAATGGTGTGTTTTTATAATTCTATTGTAAGGGTATATCTGCTCATTATGAAACATAATCCCTGACAAACAAAGATTTATTGACAAATGCTGTGTCATTTCTTTAAATTATAATCTTCAACAAAAGCTGTAAAAAAACACACAAAGACTTATTGACAAATGTTGCATCATTTCTTACAATTACAATCTTCAATAAAAACTGTTGCATACAGTTTGACAGATAAAAAAGATAGCGGGGGATATGACTTTAATGCAAGCTTTATTATAATGTGTTTGACCCACAAGATGCCATGCATACAAGTACAATGCAGAATCAGACCCGTAAAGTGAAAAGCTTCTACAAACTCTAACTACCTTACACTACAGATCTTGACTACATTTGGCTTCAGGATTGTTAGTCTCTTGGTCTGTTGTTGATGAAAATCTGAGAGACTGCACTGGCAAATAACTACATAAAAAAACAGAGATTTATAGAGGCCATACAAAGGATTCAAAGGAGCAAGAGAAAATAGGATATACAAAGAGTGAACACCGATGAAAAGATGAAAATTCCAATTTAATAAAGGGAAGTAATGATGCAGAAACAGAGGATGAGGGATGGAGACAGAGTGAGAGGAATAGTAGAGACAAGAGGAAGACAGGCAAAGGTTACAAGAGCAAGAGTGATTAGAAAGAGGAAACAGGAGATTGTTAGGAAAAGGGAAGAAATAGAAAATGGAAAAGAGGAAAAGTGCCAATAGTGTCACGTCTTGACAACTGGACAAGAAACTGTCCAGCCCTTAATGTAAGAGACAATATGAATTTATAGATAGTTCAACCTCTATCAGGTTTAATAGGGGCTGAAGAGCCAGGCAAAGTCTGGTGTCCAGACGGGACCACAGGCAGGCACATCCCAGCTGTCATTCACCTCCAGGAAAAGGCCAGTATTCAAAGGTCATGGCCCTCCATCTGAGAGCCTTCTCACTCTCCCCGAGCATTTCCCCTCTTTCTTACACTAGGCTGCAGAGGAAGACTTCCCGCACCATCACTTTGAGAAGCAAAAGGGCATTTGTCTTTGTGTAAAGCCTTCAGAGTGACGGAAGTCCTTCTGCCTCTTTAACGATACTCACAAGAAGGTTACTCTGCATTCTACTAGAGGAAATCAGTCAAGAGTTGCTTCCCATTCGTTGAACCTTCCCACCTTTTGTGGATATTCTCTCGGTGAATCCATCCATCATGGGACTACATCATGAACGGAAGGACAGTTTGACGTTTCAGACTTGGGAAAACAGAAATATTTATTCAATAAACACTTACAGTGTCTCAAGTAAATATATTCATGAAGTGGTAGTATTGTTTTCAATCTCTGAGAAAAACAATGATGTTCAAGTCATTGATGCGCCAGACAGATGAAGCGCTCATGAAGGCCTAAATTTAAACCTTCCTCCTAATGTCTGCATTGTTGTTGTTGTTGTTGTTTTCATTTCACAAATACACACACAAAGAAACACAGTCAAATGCGTAATCGGATTCTGGCTAATGGAGGTACTAACGCAGTTGATGACGTCTCTAGACCAGGAAAGAACAGAATGTGCCAGACTCTTCTCCAAGTCTGGAACAACATTTTGTGGTCGTTGTTGTTAATTCCTTGCTTGTCACTTGTTGCTAGCGTAGGCTACATACGATGACCGTGACTTTTAACTTTTTCCTCCATGTAAATGCGTCTGGCACTGATCAGCGTGGGGGTGTTGATTCATCCCTCACCTCTCTTACATCTTGTTTTTTTGCCCAAGATCAATCGGGCTGCATTAGTGCTGAATACCATTGATACATCGCAACACCATGATCATCTGGGCTGGTCCCTGTTTTCTGTCATAACTCCTTCGCTGCTTGCCCCATGCTAAATCAGCTGCATCTGAAAATGTTTTTGATTGTCTGTTGAGAAATCCCATATCTTCCCTCTCTCTCTCTCTCTCCCTCTCCCACCCCCCCCCCCCTTTCCCTTGCAATTAAAGGCACATCCTTTGGTGTTGAAATATACTGTATATTCAATATCTGATATTAACTTAGTAGAGCACAGGACTTGAAACAGCTATTACGATATCCCATATTTTTTTTTTCTTGTCTCGATCTCTTTTGCTTCTACTTTATGATTGTGACATCCATTAGAGTTGGAGAATGCTGTTTCATTTGAAAGTTGAAATCAAAGTGTCAGACCATGTAAGACTTTAAGTGTCTAAAATGTCTATTTCCTCACCCACTCCTATTATTGCCTCTTTCCTTCCTTATTCTCTTATTGAAGATACACAGCATTCAAATATGGGAGAATTAAAAGAATATCTCATCTTTCTCTCTCCTTCATTATTTTCCTAATGAAGGCATACAGCCTCAAAAATGAGAAATAAAAACATTTATCTCACTTCTACGTCTCTTACTCTTCTCCCATTACTTCCTATTTAAAGACATTTTTGTTAGAGTTTGAGGATGCATTTTAAAACAGTCAAATTACCCCAAAAAAAAAAATTATTTAATGTTCTTACAATGACAAGTGATATTTTATAAGTCCACAACTCTCACTATTTGATATTGATTTTCATACTAGCCAACAAGGAGACAAACTTACCCGGTATTTAAACTAGTGGTGATTGTAGGTGGAATTAAGGTAAAGGAAAATGGAGATCTAACTGAGTTAAGACCACTCTTATGCACTTGTTAAAATTAGATGCAATATGATAAGGTAAACTAAAAACAGACACTAGATAAACGTGGCTTGGAATGATGTCATTCTCGGGACCACTTAATTAGAATACCATTGATAACTTTGATAGTACAATAGGCAGCAGCAATGATGCATGAATTTAACTGAATTCACAAAATTTGTCACTCATTCCTTTTTTTGGATTTAATTGTTTTAATTAAATTGTTTTACCTAGGGTAGCCCCATCAGTGGTTTAATCACTGTTATTTTCAGGAATTTACTCTCTAAAAAAGATCGAGTGAAAATGTTCACTCTTGTAGGAGTGAATTACAGAAAAGAGTGAATTTCGAGTGAAATTGGAATGAATTTCGAGTGAAAATGTTCATTTTCACTCGTTTTCGAGTGACCTCAGGGATCACTCCAAAATCTTTGAGTGATCCCTGAGGTCACTCCAAAATGAGTGAAACTACAAGTGACTCTCTTCAGTTGTCCATCAAATAACCTGGTAGGCAGGTGCTCAGACTGAAATACTTAAAAACTCTAAAACCAGGCTAAAATAGTTATAACTTCTATAAGGACATATCCATCTTGCAAAAACTTTTGCATTGCTTTGTTCCTATGTGTGTGGAGTATAGACATCTTATGAAGATTCATTTTCACCATTACTTCAAAGGTTGCACAAAACTTCTGTACTGAAGCTTGTTGGAGGTCTAATACCAAATGGAGAAAATCTAAGAAGGAACTAAAGAATATTCAATGCTTGATGTACAAATCATAGAAAAAAAGCATGAAATGCAAGACCTTTATTCATTATGAAACAAATGATTATTCATTCTATTCTGATATTTGCATCTGCACTTAAAACTACTAAAACCCTTTAAAAAAAAACAATCTCAAACATTATAGCACACAGTTGGACTTTGAAAGCAACTCTTCTGACAAACAATAAAAAAGACTTATAAAATGATGTTATGTTACTTCCACTTTCATCCTTCTTACTATAAATGGAATAGTTCTGTCAATTGTCTTCATACCTAACCTGACTTAAAAATAGTCTCTCATTACTCTTTTAATCCACATACTATGCACAATCCTGTGTTGTTGATAATTGCAAAATGAAGGATAACTCTCATTTTCCTGTCCTGATACCTGATACGCCATGAATGTCTTTGTTTATCATGTTAAGTTTACATAAGATATCATACCGCATAATATCAAACAAATAAAAAATAGAGGGAAAAGGGTGATTAACCTACACATTCAACCTTCAGCATCCACTGAAACCAAAACAATGGGGGAGGAAGAAAGGAAGGTTCACCATATCTATAAAAAGCTTCACTAGCCCATACACTGGCCCCAGGATAAACAAAGACATCCGTTTGAAACAAATCAGCAGGAAGTGAATTCACTAAAATATCCTGATGGAAATTTGGTTAGAAAATGCACTTGTCTGGTCTACTTATGAATGCTCGAAAGTGTTCATCATCCTGGCATATATACTCACAACTCTCTGGCTTTAATCAGACTTTTTCAGAAGCAGATCTATTTACTTTTCACAAATTGCTATGCACCAAATATTTGTCTGAATTTTTGGTGCTCTATTGTCATCATAGAGTCATAAAAAGAAGGTAGTAGGTTCAAACAAGATCTTTTCAAAGGAATTGTCAGTTTTGTGCAAAACCCCTGTGTAATACTGAGTGCTCTGTGGAGTCTATTTGGCAGCTTTGTTCTAAGATAGTTTAGCTAAGGTACTTTTAGTTGTTAGTCTGATGTTAAAACAAAAACAAACAAATGTAGCTCAAAAGAATTGAGACAGGGATTATTACATCCAAGACAATGAATTCTAAATCAAATGTTGTTAACAAAGCCCAAATGTATTTGGCAAGACAAAACTGAAATGCTGACATATTCACGGATGATGCTGATGGTATCTTTCTCTTCCCTGCATTGGTAAAGCTCCTGATCTGAAACTCGAAACTGTCCTGATTACATAGCCACATGACAACATAGTAATGAATCAACAAACAATGGACATATACACCTCTACTCCATCAATATAGACATTGTAATAAACTTTAACATATTTTACACAAAACTCTAGATTTTAGCCGTAATCATTGCCTTTCCCTTCATCTAGGTAGATTAAGCTTCTACCAATTTTGACTCCTATACATATCAGACTCTTGGAAATTTGCAAATGACCTCCCAAGTAAATATCACTCATAAGATTTGAAATCGACGAAGCAAAGTCCTGATCGGGTATCATTCATAACAGATGTCACACGGCAGCATTTGGCCAGACACAGGAAAACAATAGTGCCACCACAGTCATCTGAGTTTTGTTACTGAAACATAAAATCAAATGAACAGGAGTGACCACAAGTTGTCTTTGGGACTTCTCAGTGTCATCTCTTGGCAAGTTGTAGCCCTGGGCGGATCTTCTCCAAGGCGGTAGATTGAATATCAGACAGCGCCATTCATCAAAGCCATGTGGGAGGCCCATCCTATACATCTGATCACTGCACTCTCCTGGGCTTGTGGAGGAACATGCAGACGCCTGCACGACCTACTAACACGAGAGGTCAATATCCGTTTTATAGCATGTATAGGCCTATATGCCTATCAAAGGGCTCTCTTTCTCCACTTTGAGCAACATTTACAAGCACTTTGCGAGTTAAGTACTTTAATGCAGTCAGACAGCTAGTATTTGGTAGTCTGGGATGCAACAGTGTTATCACACATCGTAGGCCTAATGTTGCCATAAGCTCACCTTCACTAGTAAGCAATGTGTAGGATGTATCTTAACCCGTTGAGGACGAGTCCCGAGTATACTTGGGCAGGCGTCTATGAGAAATGTGTGTTGTAGCAAAATCAAATCATCCTCAACGGGTTAAGACAGTAACAAGCATAATTTGTCACTAAGTCCCATTTTCTGATCAAGTTCATTGATTTTGTCCTTCCAAAGATTAAACAACAAGCCAGATATTCTTTCTCCATTCATCTAATGTCTCACACGTAAAGACATATCCACATGCCTATTTCCAAATCACACAATCACTGAACACTCTTCGATCTAAATTATTAAGGAACATTTAACAACAGCATACTTTATAGATGTTGGAACTTAATTTTCACCTGTAATCCTAATAACTTCATTATGCTGATGTTCTTTCAATCATACAAAAGCCCCCCCCCCCCCATCTATTTACATGATCACTGAATATCACATTTTGCTAAAGGTCTAAATATATGATAAAACTGATTTTGCAGCTGCAGTTCACTGACATTTGATATATAAATTGACCCTTATGTCTGCTGCTACATGAAGAAAAAAAAAATCACTTCCTCATTCCTCAATTAATATTGCCCGCACTAAAAGAATATTGCCCTCGTCTTCGACTCGGGCAATATTCTTTCAGTTTGGGCAATATTTTCTGGTATCTCCCTCGAGGCCAGTCAATATCATATAAATATTCTTAGAATATCCACATTATGTTCAAAAGCAATCTCTGCTATATTTTCACCTTACGTACAATTATGAAATCACCTTTAAAAAGAAAAGAAAATGTGGAATAGGGCAGATGGTAAACAAATTATGTAGACTTGAGTAGGTGTAGTCCATCAAAAATAGACAATACCCACTAAGTAACAATTTTGGAATTTCGAATGGGCAGGGTCTGGAACTCAAATCTGAGACATCTATCTGATACTTTCCGGCATACGATAAAACCAGGAATTCAACAGGTATTCAACAGGTAGTTGAACTGTGAACTATAAGCTACTGTAAACTGGGCTAATTTACAGACTTTAAGAGTCGAGTAATATTTGCAAAAATTGACAGCTAGCAAAGATATTGCCTCTTGTAATACAAACACAATGCATAACTCATTTCCAAATACTTCCTTCTCATTCTCTGTCATAGTGGTTTTCATTCCCGACTTCAGCCACTCTCAAATTTGCCTTACAAGTCTGAAGTTGTAACATACACTCACAAAAACAAAACAAAAAAAAAAGTGGCATACACAGTTACAGGTACTCTACATATGTATGCCAATGTTCTAGTTTCTTGAGTTTTCAAAATATTTGTGCTTCCTTAAAATGGATGAAAACTGTACTTGGTAGGATACTGGTGGCTTTATTCAACTTAGAAATGAAAATATAAAAATAAAACATTTGCATTTTAAGACATGCCCTTCTATAAAGGTGGTGCTTAATACACACTGGTGCAGAAGTCTATAAATTGCCATTCTGTCCACTACATGTTATTTCTAGCTCTTTCCGGGGGACACATGAGAAGTTCTCTTGTTTACCGATAAATTCTTGACTGACTTTGCATTTCTCTTACTATGAGAATCATCAGCTTCAATAATCAACAGAAATTCCTTGAAATATGGGATTGAAAAGTCTTGGTGCAATTAATGACAGATTCATGATGCCTAATCACCCCTGTTGTAAGGCTGTAGAACAGTAAAGGTAAGGATAAGAAGTGTCTGCTCTTGTAGTACAACTTGTAAGCATCTGGTAACATCTGAAATGCCACTAAAGTAATTTCAGTGAGCACAAACTTCAACATTAATGTTTTAATGTTTTGGAAGCAAGCAATGTTTACTGGTGCAGTTCTCATCCTCATTCTAATTCTAATTCAAAATCTAGTAATCCAGGAATCTCCTTCAAGTGCAGTGATGATCTATATTCATTTGGATTTTGCACAAAAATATCATCAAAACCATGTTTCCATCGATACACTTAGCAACTGCAACCTTTCCTGCCTGACAGTTGTCAAAGCAAATTCTCACAACACCACAGATAAACAAGTTGAAGTGAACAGCACATGCACATTTCAAAAAGATGTACTGCAAAACGAGGAATGTTCGTGTGCATTTTAATTTTGCAAATTTCGCGAGAGCCAACATTCGAGAAATTAAATTGCACCCGAAAATTCTTGTCTACACAACATGCAATGGATGCCAGTGGCAATTCGCGAAAATTTCATGCCACAAGAAAGGCCATCGGCTCCAATTCACGAAATTTTCACACCACAAATATATCATGCTTTACAGTAATTTAGCCTAAATTTGTTTGCAGGTTAATGAAAAATTAGAGCAATAACATCACCTTTGCGTATGTGATTTGCATATCTACTGTGACACAAACTCGCAATCTTATGAAGACATACATTCGTTTGACAAATTTTGTGCCCAGTTTAATGAAAGTTCTATAATTCTGTGTTGGATAATCACTACAAAGAACTGAAATACTGCAAAAGTGGGCACTTTGTGCTATTCCTTTATTTTTTTCTGAGCCAATTCAGTGATGTTTGCTTGTTTGGATGACATGATAGTAGGGAAAGAGGAAAAGAGAGACACTATAGGTTTCATTTTCATCACAAAAAATCTAGACTTGACTTCTGATAAAAAAAAAACTATGTAAAAATGAAGAAACTGCCCTTTTGTCTGTGATCTCCCATACTCATATTCAAACTGCATGCATTCTTGATGAAGGTTAACTGCTTTCAAAGCATATTTGGGGATTACATTTGCATGCTTCAAAATTCAAATAATTCCATTTTACTGAAAGTATTTAGAGATAATTATAGAATAAAAGGAAAGGATAAGGTCATTGTGTAACATTTCATATGAGGTTATTTGATATTCATAAATAGCTACAATATTCTTAAATTACAAAATATCCCTTCCTTTTAAGATCTGATTGTCTGACCTGCAGCTATATTAGACAGACATCAAAGCAATAGACTGCAATTTAGACAAAAAATATCACTTGAATTTGATGAGTTCAAAAGGGAAATCATTTTCTTTCTTTTGTTTAAAGTATTTTGTACATTTCTTTATCACTGCAGTCCAATGGCAAAGTAGCATGTTATTTTAAGTTGATGGGCATTAAATTGATGTTTACTGCAAAGCCATTTTTTAAAAGTAAACAATTTTATTGGTGTAAACCGACTTGTACTTATGAACTAAACAAACATAAATAAATAGGCGCCATGGGGCTGTAAAACCTTGGAGGACATTTTGCAACTTTTTGACTCCTGAATGCATCATAATACACATTTTCATAGAGCTCACATGTTATACCAAATTCTGATGCTGAAAGAAAACTTTCACATCCTACCAGCAAGACTGTTTCAACAGTTCACTTGTTTCCATGATAATGACAGGTCAGTCTTTAACTGACTTCCTAATAGTCACAACCACATGAAATCACACGGTAGCTATTAAAGGTGAAGTCACAACCACAAAGTTGTGGGCTTTGATACTAACTACTAGATAGAAATTAAATTTAAGGAAAACATTTCATACATAATTTGCAGTACATCCACTTGTGGCTGTTACAAGGAAAAAAAATCTTGAATCCTGCTTCTGATTGTTAATTTCCACCACAATTCTTTTAATGCTGTGCTATTATTATCAAACCCATCAATAAAGTGCCCATAATTCGTATAAATGAACAAGTTCAAAAATGCTGGAATATATTCAATGTTCTTGCCAATTTCTTCAGGGGGAAATATGATTCCATTTGATATCTTGGTGGGAGAAGCTACTGCACCGCCAACTTAACTTCGTATTTGCTACTGGATGCTGAACCATGAGTCATGAGCTGTTAGCGGAAGAATCTACGAGCACCCAGGGATAACCTCGGTCAGGATTCTTTGCCATGAGGGTAGAGCCCCTCCCCCTATTCCCCTCTCTTGAAGGAGTAATAAAATTGACTTTAGTTTTCCTGTACTTCTGTGCCGTTTTCCTGCCGCCTCTCTCTGCTTGGGCAGGCCTATCCTGTTCGTTTTATGTAGACCAGCTGGGTATGGGGGGCATTTTCACTGGTAACTTTCCGCTGGGTGCTCGCGCCATTCTCTGATCTCTTCCATTTTCCCTTTCCTCATGGGATTTACGGCCAGGTTGTACCAGTAGTTTTTGATGTTTTTGTGCAATAAGTGCAACTTGTCAGGTAGAGCACTCCCGTGCTCACACTGCTTGATAGTTTACTGTTTATGGGTTGTGTCAGTACAAATGTGCAATGTGCTCCACATGAACTTTGAATATTTTTTTTTTAGAGTCAATACCACTAAACTAGTGACTTCCTGGTTTACTTTCATTAGAAGCATTATCACAAGGAAGGATTGGACAGATCTCTTCAGTGTTGTAAGGTCTGCTAGCTTCAAATCTGTAAATATCTACACATATTTTTGAACTTGGACAGTTGAATAATACACATTTTCACAGAAAATACCAAATTCTAAACATTGTCTCATCAATGAAGCTCTAGGCATGATGAAATAACATCATATATTTCATGAGTTGCTACAAAAAAAAAAAGAAAAGATTTTGCAAATTTTACCAGGAAGGTGAAATGGCCTCTCCCACCTGATTTCACCATCATCTTCAAGCCACAACACAACATTTATTCTATATATACGATTTAGGGTTAACTACTTTATTACCTACAGTCATGTAACAAGTAACCATAAATAACATCAAATGTTTTTTGTGAATAATTTGATCCATACTTAGTTGTCCTCTGATATTCACAGAAGGAAATACTTAACCATCCACTTTGTCAAATTACATTCAAATTGGACTTTCCCAGTTACTGTAAAGGCGGCAAAACAACATAATTAGCAACAATTAATCAAATCAGGGGCTGCACCCCCCCCCCCCCAAAAGTGATAAACATTCCTCTCGGCCTGCAAATAACCTTTTAACCTTGACCTTCCATCGCTATCACTTCATGTTGATAATAATCTATGTGTGTCTATCCTTACTACCTAATCATATTACCACTGAGTATTTCAAGCTGAAGTCATGGCTAAAGAATAACAGTTTTGGCAAAAGGTCAATGACCTTTCACCTTACCTTTATCATCTCACCCAAGTAATTGTTTATCACTTTTTATTCCTTTTGCTACATCAAAATACCATGGACACTGATATTTGATAGTTCAAATTCGGTGGCCTTTGACCTTGCGTGATTCTGCCTAAAATCTAACACCCCATCTACACCTTTTGAAGCATGCATGGGCCACATACCATGCTTTCCATAAGCCACAATAACCAGAATTAGGGTGGACAGTATGATGAACAGACGCACACACAATCCAAAACTATGCCTCGGGCAGGGACCCAGATAAAAATACTTTACTGTAATGTAGGTATCATAATAATTTGACAGTACCACAACCAGATTTCTGAATGAACATAAAAAATCAGGGGATTTCTATGCTGCAAATGACACAGGTATTATGTACAAGCATTCTCTTGACATTATAAGTGATTGTGCATCAACAGGCATAATCTCTACCATATGTCTTTGGACTATAGAACTTTGTAAATCTTCCTTGTTAACATTTGTATAATAGAGATAGCCCTTTTCGTACCTATGTTCAATGGGTCTATTTTTAAACATGGGTTGGTATTTCTGTGCTTGTTGCAAGCTTGTGTGTGTCAGTCAGCACGCTAGTAATGGCTTAGTTCTCCACTACTACCTATTAATGAAATCATCAAGGACATATTGTCCGCAGACCACTAGCCCGATACCTAGACAAGAGAGTCTTAGACGATGTTGCGTGGCAAATCGTCTCTTTCCCCCTCTCGTAACAGGATGCAATATCAATGGGATTATATGGCCAGTGAGCCAGGATCCACTCCTTCATGCCAAATCTCATTAACTTTGAAGTCTCTACACCGCCGAGGAAAGCTTGTCAGATAACTTGAGTTACATTGAATCCGTTTGTCAAATATGCAGAAGCAATTCTATAAGACAATTACAGAAACATTTTCATTGTTATTGTTATGTATTATAACCAAAAGTGTGATTCAATTATGTAGGAACAAAGCATAGAAGAAAGGATTTTTCCCCTTACAGGCAGGAAGGGGGGGGGGGTAATTTCATGGGGAACCAGTTGAAATCTCTAGAGGAGGGCAAATTCGACAGGACAGCATCAATTCTTGAAGTTCTTCAATTTACCTCTGATTGGGGGCATCTTGGGTCCAGTCTCCTGCCCTGCTTCCTCATTGGCCAGTGCCAAGCCAAGGTCCTCCCAGCTCACAAGATGTTGCAAATTAAGGATGCCCTCCAGGGAGCCGGTGGAAGGATGTGCTAATGGGATGCTTCCCGGACCATACACGCTGAAGTAAGGTTTCTTTGCCATTAAGGAAAATGCAGAGTGAGTGTTTATTGGGGAAAGGGGGAAACAATGTCAGAAGCGGTGAACGTTGGGCCAGTCGACCGCACAGTCAATTATGGGTGAAATTGCACAGAGATAAATTAATTACTGTGACTAATGAGAGGTGGAAATGTTTATGTTTTGAAAATACCATTGTCTCAGAACAAAATAATGAGAGACAATGCCATCAGAAGCTGTGGGGGTGTATAAAGTACCCCGAAGAAAACAAATTAGTTTATAACCACACACACACACACACACACACACACATCTCTATCGTCACAGCATTAAAGGTTACAAAACTGGCAGGTGACGACCATAGTAATAGGGGCGTTATTTGGAAGGAAATAAACTGCTGGAGTATACTATGCCATTCTTTGCATTGTGTGTTTCAACTTAGTGTATACTTCATGTAACACATCCCTGATAAAACATAAACACAAGTACATACATACACCGACATAATTGGCATAATGCTGATGTCACGTTACAAGTAAGGCTGCTTTATCATTTGAATTTCCCTTGCATTCTTCTGAATAAAAGCACATCTTTCAGTTGCCATCAGCTTCCATCCTACTGTTTGCAATGTTTCCCTAAAAAGGCTTCATAAAAAGTATCAATGACTTAAATCATGCAGAGGAACAATATGATAAAAATGACTTAAATGCAGTGGAACAGTATAATAAAGATCTGAATCAATCTTTCCTCACAAAATGAAGCATCATTCTAGGTTTGTCTTGAACACTGCACAATTAGTCTTTTCATTTCTTGGCATCACTCTCAACCAGGATGACATGATGAGGAGATATTCAGGCTCTTGTTCAAGCCACACACCACACCTGATTGGTTACTTTCATCATCAGTCACACATGTCTGCTTGCTTGCTTGCAGATTTTGCTTGCAAACCTGTTCAGACCAGATATGTGGTAAAACAGAAATCTGCAGATAAAAAGGTCATCTAATCAGCTCATAGTAATGATCATGTCAAAATGTTAAATCATAATATAGGCCCTACAGGGCTAACTCAAACTGGCTCATGCATATTCATAAGATAAAGAAGCAGATATGCAAAGGGTAAAAAATTTCAAACAAAACATTACAGAACTATGTGAAATGTTACATAATCAGGTCTCATGATATTACATGCTTCAAACCATGTTTCTTCTCTCTAGACTTGTCATAGTCATCTCAAAACCAATATACTGCAGCCAAGGTCTCCTTTGATAGCTATCATGAGCATCAAAATGAAGCTACACATTTAAAACTGTGCAAAGGCTCTACAAAAGCATCTGCTTAATGGGACATAGAATCAGAAATAACTTCATCTAGGCAAGTGGAATGCTGAAATATACATTCTGCTGTACACCTAGCAATATGCAATAGACTAGAATATTAACTGCTGAAAAGGTACATGAAACATTAAAAATCTACCTTTGTAGAAGAGGTGCAGACCTCTTGGATGTCAGTGTGTGGAGTATCACACTTAACATGCTTACCAATTGCATTTATTTTTACATCATCTAAACTGAGACTGTTGATGCCTACTACTTTGTTTAAAAATCTGCAACCCATTTAAGGTTTGTCAATACTGTGGAGAATGGTGACCCTTTGCATTTTATAGGCTAGTAAACAATGCACATTTATAAACTTGGCAAATTGGGCAAGAAGTCAGATGATAAAAGTTTGTTGTGACATTACCTGTCATATCCATATTTGAATAACATTTGCCTCTCTGAACATAATGGGAGATGAATATATCATTATACAAAAATACATACATCTGAAATCAAAGAGCCTCAAACACTTATTAAGAAATATTTTCAAATGACCCTTATATCTAAATCTATGTGTCAATCTGCATCAATTCCAAAAGTTTCAGATTACGTTTGACAATTCATTAATCTTTAGAATACATATCAGTTATTACATTGAACATTACAAATTCAAGCTGCACACAAAGCTGTGGATGCTTAATATTCTACAAAATGTCATAATACGTAGTATCTCTACACAGCAGCAACTAAAACTATTATGTGCAAACCATCAAAGCCTGGGCCCCATTTCATAAAAGATGTTAGGATAGCAACTCTTGCTGGAATGGCAACTTCCCATAGCAACAGCCCATCAGGTAGCTGGATTCTTGTCGTTACCGTGACAATTGCCATTCCAGCAAGAGTTGCTATCATATCAACTTTTTATGAAATTGGGCCCTGATCCTAGGTTGCATCTACAACTGCAATGACATCTTGTCAATGTGCTATGTAAGAGTTTGTTCCTGACTGTAATAAACATCAAGGAACAGGCAACTAGGACTTCTGTGACAACCTCCAGGCCTGGTCATTCATTTCTGTGTGGCTAGGCAAAGGTGGCCTGACCACTAATGACTCTCGTCTGGGACAGCACTCACTCCACTCTCTCTCAATCTGTCTCATCCGTCCATATCATATCCGACAGGAAGTACTTGTAGTTAGGGTTGTGGGGGCCCACCTCTGCTTCAACTGCCTTCACCCATGTGGCTTGTCCTGCCAAGCCACTTGGGAAGGCTATTCTCTGTGGAGAACTTGCCCAGTACCTTGCTATCATGAATGGTAAAGGCATGGAAAGGAGGAAGAGGAGTGGGTAGTTATTATTAGGGGGATAGGGGGGTGATGGGAAGGGATTATGCTTTGTACCCACTAATAGTTTTTCCCCTATATTAAACTGGAACATGTACAGCTATGCTGTAAAAACAAAAGCTACCCCCCCCCCCCCCCACACACACAGTGGTAAGGAGCTTTCAGCATATTTAATCTGTAATGTGATCTAGTGCATATTAAAGGCTACACTTTGGTTTATTCTGACCAAAAAAGAAAAAAATACAGATTTTCTTACAATGCGACTCTCTTGGTGGTTCAAAATGTATGTTTTATGTGTGTGTGTGTGTGTGTGTGCGCGTGTGTGTGTGCGTGTGAGCATGTGTGTATGGGTGAGTGTGTTAGGGGTTTATTTGTAATATAAAGCATGAGAAAAAAACTTGACAGGCCTGTGAGTGTAATAAACACCCCTGAGGGTGAGTTTCACGCCTAAGACATAATGAGACTTGATGTGTATGTAGAGGTGCATTACATCTATCCTCTTCTTTGTACAGTATTCATCGCATAATCGGGACAGGTTGGGAGTAGCAAACACGGCCCCTTTAAGCGGGGTGCCCGATTTCGCGATGAGCACTCACCATACACTAACGGCGTACGACATGTACATTATGTAGTGCACACACACACACACATGCATACTGACGTACTGTACATGTACATGAATACACAACCACGCTACCCCTCGGCGCGACCCTCTAGCTCTCCCTGCATTCTCGCAATGATGTAGAGTAATCGCAACCGGGTTCTTCTTCTGTCGCCTCTCTTCGAACACAAAATATGTGGATTAAAAGCTAGCACTTTCTTAAACATTCGTAGAATTCTTGGACACGTAGGGCGTTCTGTATAAATACATATCCACAACCATGGGAAATGATTACCCAGAACTGATGTGGGAACGTCAATGAAAAGTCCTTCAATCATTCAATCATCACGGCTTGATTGTTTACTTGCCGCGATCACTGCGCTGTACATGTGTTGTAGCGATCTGTCTTGCCATATACCTGGTATATACATGTACAGAAAAGCGAAGGCGGTCAGCGAGCTGAAATGTACGTGTACTGGATGGACGGAGGTCAAAAAACACCAGTCCGAAGCTTGCTTTGTATTAAGTTTGATGTAAACGACAACTGATAGGGAATCTTTGAAATATTGTTGTGGTATTTTGGTAGATTTTTTGTGTAAAATATTAACAAAATCAAAGATCGCTTGAAGAAAAATTGTCCCGTTTATCAGAGGTCCCCGCCCGATTATCCAGTGAAAATAACGTGCATTGGAAATGTTTCTGGGAAGCGTATGTCATTTAAGCGAGGTTCCCGATTATCAGATGCCCGATTATGCGATGAATACTGTACTTAGAAAACAAGTTATTGTCATCATTCTGATCTTTGTCTGGTGGACGCTGTCGCAGCTATACATGCATTCTCATTTTGGGATACGCTTTCCAAAACTTGTGCACGTATATTGTGGATTGCAACCCACTAGTCCACTGGCATGTTCTTCGCTACAAGATGATGGCATACTGCGATCAACACGCATTTCTATGGCAATGCAATGACCGGCTAAAATGAGGGTAAATTAATATGTTAGAGATCAGAAGAGAAAGAGGAAATGCAGAGGGTAAATATCTCATTGCATGAGGTCACCCACTTGACATGTATGACTCACGTGAAGAGATAGTATGTCACCACAAACCAAAACCGAATGCTGTGACCACAGTCTATCTGATCGTGTTTGAAATTAAGGCTCACCTGGGCTGTATTGCATCAACAGTTACTTTTGCAAGTCAAATATAGTCTGTATATCACTTAAATATCAACCCATAATGTCCAATCATATGAGGCTGAAAGCCAGGTTACTTTGGACGTTTTATGTCACTTTTCGATTACTACTCCTTATGCAGTGAAGCACCATGTCACTGTTGGATATAAGACACCATTAAAGTAGAAATGTCGCTATGCTGTCTGATATGCCTCCTCTATCACACTAGTCTCCGAATTCTCGATATCGCCAATGTGCAGAAAACTTATGCGCACGCGGAAGAGCCCTGTCACAGATACACTGTGGGATTCCTTGATGCCATTGTCGCTTCCGGTTGTCAACACGCGCATCCCAGTTCCCATACGATTCAATGGAGTTATAATTGTCAGCTTTTACATGTTACTCCTTTTTTCTTGGCTATAATTCAGCTTTAAAAGAGTTGAAAGTCTCTAAATTTTACTGATATGCAGTCACTAGAGTCATGGTTCACAACTGCAAGACCTCAAAATGCTGGGCACATGATGGAAAGCAAAGAAATCTTCAACAAAAATACCCCTGGACAAAGACAGAACGTGACCTGAGTGCACATGCAGCCAAAACTGGGGCAAGCTTGTCCCCTGAGCTATCCCATAATGCATCTAAAACACTGCTCTGTGCATGGCACCTAGGTATTGGCGATACCGAGAATTGGTCCACAGCACATCTTGCCAATGTAAGACCACATGATCCGCAAATGATCATCATCTAGCAATGTACGTGTATACACCAATTTCCATGATTTTCGAATATTTTGTGCCATTTTCAGAATATGAAAAAAAGTGAAAGTTTAGCATTTTTACACGAACTTTGACCCATATCCCAAATCTTTTCCTACAGAATGACTGTGTGGTAATGCATTTATACCAAGTTCAATGAAAGATATACATTGTGTCACATCCAAGGTACAGAGGAAAAGGTGAAATTCAGCAATACATACTATTAGTATTTTAACCTGAATTTGACCCTTGACCTCATGACCAAAACCTTCCCAAAGAGAGCTCATTGTTAGGCAATACATGTATATGTACTAAGTTTCATAATGAAACCTTAGAGCCATTTCTAAGATATGAAGAAAAAATTAAAAAAGTAAAAATTTAGAATTGACTATGACCTCTGACCTTGTACCTGTGCACCCACAAGTTAACAGGCACAGTTTGTGTGACAGCTTAATATTGACAGCGGGCACAGTTAGTGTCACTGACTTGATCATCTGGTAAGGACACTACAATACACAAATTGGTTGTTTTGAGAGTGACACTTTCTAGGTGATGCGAAAATGAGACGGAGGGCTATTGGTTGTTGCAGTGCAATGACACAACAGACAAGAGTAATAAATCATCTTGTTGAGACAAGGGCAAGCACTCAAAAGTAAAACAATGGATCCTCCCACAGGCTATCGAAATGCAGCACAAGCAATCATTATCTCTCTAAGTAGTTCTCACTCTCGAGTACAAACAATTTCTAAATAAACTGTCGTATAACAAGTTCAAACACTATCTTAGTTTCGATTCTCTATGTGTCTGAACTGTGTCAGACAAAAACATGTACAAAGACACTAACAGACATTTATTTTTTGACATGGGATGATTTGTATCCTTTGACATAACATTCCATCCATTAAAGAGTTATTTATCATGAGGAAAGTTGTGTACACTTTCGTAATATGCAAGATTTACATGATATCATTCTGACAAATATAAGTTTTCATTAAAATATCCATTTGGGACAGTATTGCTCAATCACACCTAGTCACTCTTTAATTTTGCATCAATGGAATGAGTATGTAAAAGCAGGTAACAAAAGTTTTCATGCACTGTTAAGTTTGCAAACAAATCAAAATACAATATGTGGGAATACCATGAATGTATCGACATTGGCTTTGACAGATAAAAACCAGTTTGGCTCTGATGTCTATTAAATGCCCTGCTGAACTATAAGAAGATCCACCCCACTTTTGAGTGGCTACACTCTTTAAATCAGAACTCATCAAGAGCTCCTCCTCAACTGAAACCATCGGTGCCTTGTTTTCATCTACTTCAATGGCAGCACTTGGAAAGTGTTCACAGCCTTTTACTTCCTTACCATAACTCAAAGATGAAATATTGAAAAACAACTCAGACATAGTTTCATATTGCAGCTAATAACAAGTCTTACAAAGGTGATATCAATTACTCACTTCCCCCTACCCTCCCTCCTCTCACAGAGAAAATAAATCAAAACATCTTTATTTTTGCGCAATCAAATTTTCATGCTGAGCAGTTCAAAAACATATTGGCGGGCTCTCAATTTTGTGCTGCGCATTTGCTTACATGTATGTTTTTCATATAATTCACAAAAGAGAGAGAATTTAATTTGACATTTCCATGCAAGAAAATGATACACATGCACACAAAGATGAATACCAGCACACACACACACACACACACACACATACACACACACACACACACACAGAGTACTAATGTAATAGCATTTAGCAGCTAACAAAGTGAAAGATTCAACTCATTACCTCTGCTAAGGGAGGAGGTTATGTTTTCATTACTGTGATTTGTTTGTTTGTCTGTGTGCAAAATAACTCAAAAAGCTGTGCACGGATTTGGATGAAACTTACAGGAAAGGCTGCGAATGACACAAGGAACAGATGATTAAATTCTGGTAGTGAACCGAGAATTTGTATGGATTTTATGAAGGATTTTCGATATTTTGGCAGGTAGGGTCAATAAGCCTGGGAGTATAAGCTATGCATGTTTGAGGTTTTCATACGCGCACTAGAGTGCATGCTCTAGTTTCTGGTAGGGCGGGGTGCGCCGCGCAGCTGGCATTGATGACGTGACAAAAGGCCTCTATGATAATTGGGAAATCAGACAATTTTCAGCACGCATGCTTATGGGTAGAAATGAGCTGCTTGGTGGATGTCTGCGTTCTCAGAGTGCTTCTCTAGTTAACAAAATGTGTACAGGAAATCGAGAAGATATATTTGTAGATACACAGTATTAGAATTCCAGCTTGCCAAATGTAGCACAAAATCTGTGAAAATTAATGAACCACTAATATTATTTCTTTTAATGCAATAGTATTGAAATGATTCTCTTCTGGTTCATAATGAAGCAACAACATGAACACTTGTTGAAATCAAACTTGGGTATGAGGATATATCATCCCCTAGCTATACATAGCATGCTGGCTGTGTGATGAGCCAGACCAAACAGGTGAACCAAAAGGGGCAGGGAAAGACCTCTGCCCCACCCCCTCCCCCTCACCTCAGAGTCAAGGGGGTTCATCTATACATCATCCCTGCATCCAGGCTGAATAGTTGACTATGACTAATTTGCATACCTGTATTTGAGGTCTGCATTTACACACATACTGGTTTGTTAGAGGTCCCACAAGTCGTATATTTATGGGTCACTCATAACATGCATCCAATCTGTTTTAATATGTTTCTGCCATGTTTTTGGATAAATCCAAGAGAATTTTATCAAAGTTTTACAACCAGGGAGACACCAGTAAAGAATGAGTAGGCACCTCACTTGTTAGAATGAGAGAGAAAGAGACTCAACAACAAAAGAAAAAGAGAATTGATTCATCCATGGAGTCAGGATTCAAATCTGTTCACTTTGATGTTCATTTAAAGGTAGGTCTAGAATTAGGGAGCTTTAGATTTGTGATGTGGACGTTGCAGCCTATGCAAAGTTAAATGGCTCACCTATATGTCATTCATCGTCATTGCATCAAGTAGCTCTCTGCATTGTGAATTTGAGCAGAAGCTGAAACGGCCCAGAACCATCGTGAAAACTCAGACGATGCGAGATCGATTTTGATACGGTGACTGTCGGTGACTGTCATTGTACATAGTATATAATATGGACACAGTATAATACCAGGCAATCTACTGTCAAATGATTGGCATTAAAAACATCTGCAGAAGATGTTGTTGTTCATTTTCCATCTGTGAAGATGGCTGGATAGCCCATATTCAGCTACACTAAGCTGGTCTTCCATGGGGTCCAGTTGGTTGTGGGGTGGGTCACTTCACCGGGTTAGACACCCTGCTCTTTACGATGAATGAATGAAGCGGGATCTTTTACGTGCATGAGCTGTGACTCTCTCATACATGGGACCTCCATTTTATGTCCTATCCGAGGGACAGAGTGTTTTGCCTCTTGCTAGAGGGGACGGTATGTTTACACACAACATTGCTCAGTCCAGACTCGGGTTCGAACCCGGGCCGCGTGATCGTGAGGCAGACGCGCTACCGACTGAGCCAACTCAAGCTGAAATCCCTGAATTTCACTATTTGTACTGTGATTTTTTTTCCCCTCTCCCTCTATTTTGAACAAAGCTAGTGAACTTGTGGACATCAGAGTCCAAACTCAAAGTCAGAAACCTTGTGGGTAACTTGGGACTGCAGGTAATATTTAAATACTCCTGGAAATTGATGAATGGATGCAGTAAGAAAGGAAATGATAATCTAGCTAGAGAGTAAAGTGTATTGATTGTCAAGACTTGCAGGTCATGATCACAGTCAAAAGATACAAAATTCATGCATTTCTTTTCTAAAAAGATACTAACTTTTGTGCAACTTAGTACATTGATATACAGCACCAGACGGCCAGTGCAAAGATGTTACACCATGCTGCAAAGCATGTCTGGTGAATATCTAAGACTATTCAGCTATGAAGGTCATTTACTCATGCATCAATTACGATGGGTCCCTTGTCTTTTATACCACAGGCGTGCACAGCGGCAACAACGATGTACTGTTCCGTAATTCTTGGACGAAATGATCAGCAGCAGCTCAGGAAAACATGATTCTGCTCTTTACACTCCCCACACTTCTGATTTCTGGGAGGAAATGTGCCAAGTCCCACTTGTGTGACTTGGTGTAGGTTTCGGATCCTGGCTGAGGATTATCAACTGTTCTTTTTTTTTTTTTCAATTTCTATGTGAATGTTAGATTGTGTGTGTGTGTGTGTGTGTGTGCTTCATTCTTTTTTTTTTTCTTGTTACTGTTCTTTCTCTGTTATGATAAGATCTTGCCAAGTAGATTAGGTCATAGTGCAAGAAATATCCACATTTCTCCTCCCTTTAAACAAAATTCAATTTCCAGTCACACTTCGCATATAGTTGCTATTAAAAAAGCATGAAATATGTCAAGTAGTATTTCAAAAATAATGTCTTGAATGTTTCTGTGGCGTAGAATGAATCATTGCTGCATAGACATCACATGCTCAGAGTTTAGAATCCACCTCACTCGGCAGCTCACTTGCTCAATGTCAAGGCTAACAGGAAGATTCCTCACCGTTCAGGATAGTAACATCATGTCCGTGTAAATCAACAGATTTATGAGCAATCTCTTTGAAGTCTGAAAAGTAGGCGATCTCTCAACAGAATTTCACCTCCTAACACAAAGTTATCTTGAAAGAAATCTGTGAAATCCAGCCAGCCAAAGTGTAAGCTGAATCTTACGCAAGTATCAAAAACCTTGAGGCAATATGAATATCAGAGAGCACAATGTAATACTAATGTGCAAAGTGCAAGTGTATAACAGGTAGTCAACAAAGTCTGCCATAATATATCATCATTCAGAAGAATAAGTATCTTTTTAACTATGACATATAGCTGTCATACTACAACTAACACGTTTCACACCTTTAACAGAGCGGAAGGCGCACACTTCCCCTATTGCATCACTGAAAAAAGTAGAGCAACAATTGAACGTCAAACATGAATTGCAACAAGCTGGAAATTGTGACATATCAAATAGATTTCGTGGCTTGGTGGTTTGCGTGAATAAGAGGTGGTGGGCTGGCTCAAAATTCAAACCTCAGGGATGACACAAGTGTCCTTGCACAAAATGTCATCATATGGTTGGCAGCAGAGTAGAGCCTGAATTTCAACACTACAACAAATCTAATTCTGCAAAATCATCCTACTACAGAATTCTTTATGATATAATCTTTGAATGATTACAGGTGATCTAGTATTCATTGCTTGGAAAAAAAAATGTAATTTAGAAAACTCATATGTTGGTACAAGATGTGGGCAATCACAATGTCATCCTTCACTAATGACTAAATCTTAAGAGTGTTTTCAGTTCCATCATGTAGAATTCTGAAACATATCAGTCAACAGAATGAACAGCTTCATTTTGATGAGTCAAAATCAGGGCTTTTGTAGTTTTGAAAGCTTCAAAACGACTTACACGCACACTCACTCCCTCTCTCAATACAGTGTACCTTCTACAGATATCCACCAGGAGTGAAGATCATGACAGAGAGGAATACTCTTGAAGGAGAAAGAATGGCGACAAGAAAGTGTGATGTGCCACAACATACCATTTGACCACGGGGGTGAAGCACATACCCACTACAGGGACAGCTAAAAGGCCATAGATGGGAATACAATCAGGAACTCTGTTTTCATAGTCTTTTCTTATCCTGGCATGAGCCCTACATCAACTATCCCCCATATCCCGCAAAAACATTGTAATTTAAATGAAAAAAAAAAGAAAGACAGAAAACAAGAAAGAAAGAGGATGTGAGAGCATAACTGCTACAAGTGAGTGAAGCAGTCTGGCTGCGTGGCCCAGGCAGGCAGGCAGGCAGGCAGAGAGGAAGCTGCCCAACTGACAGAGGAGTCGTCTCGGATCTGCGCATCACAAAACAGGAGATATTTGTCATTTCCTCATGTTTCTGTCAGCATGAAATCGTCATTTCAATATCCTCTTGCCGTCAAGGAGAGGATATCCCTTCCCAGAGGACGGGAAGTCATCGCGGTTCTGTGAGCTCCTAGTACCTTTACCCTCCTCTCTTTCTATCTATCTCTCTCATACTCTTTCTCTCTCTCCCTCGCTCACTTTCTATCTCTCTCTCTTTCTGTGCTCATCGTTTGTCTCTCTTTGTTTTTCTTTCATACTTGCCTGACTGTCTGCTGCTTCCCTTCTCCAAAGTATCAAATTCACCTCATCCCATTCTCATGTTAACAGACACACACACACTCACACATAAACGCTAGAGGGAGATCTTACGCTTTACAAATCAAAGCGCGCATATGTTATAATGCTCTCTCCATCTATCCACACTTAGAATTCCTTCTTTCTCCTAATCTCTACTATGCTATAACTATTTTTCAAATTTTTTCTCCAACTTTCTCCGTAATAACAGTCTGTATAATGCTCTACAGAGATTTCTTTCATATTCTTCACTCAATAGCACATTACTTTTGAGAAAATACAAAAAAAGCTCTTGCTACATTCACTTCTGATCATCATTTTTACTAAATACATGGCAAAGAAGTACATGTATTCAAGTGATGATTTAAATTATAATCCCACATATTCAAGTTGACTTAAAAAAATATATAGATAAATAAAATCAAATGCGAGGAGTGGTAGAAATTTTGTCAAAATCGGAATTTAGGTAAGAAAGTTATAGACTTAAAGACTTAAAGTTTCAGGTTTTCCCTGAAGTGATACTGGTAGCAATTACAACTGCAAATTAGCTGACCTTCCTTTGGTTTGTGCACAAAATTACCTTTGGAATAATATTTTTGGTTCATAGCTTATCAACTACAACTTTTCCCTCTAAAGAGTCATCATTGTTAGCTTATTACAGCACAACAAAGATCTGGTGTGAATAATACAAGTGTTTCATTCTTATTTCATGTCCAAAGTGGACAATTACAAGGATGTGTATGTGTAGGTCCATGGAGGATTTGGGAGACAATGGCATCACCTATCAAATTTACAGATTTGCTATATCTCTTGTTACCATCTCTGTGAGATAATTGTGAAAACATGTGAAACTTTGAAATTTCATAACTCTTTTGATATTACATCACATTTTGATGAAAACTTTACCATTCTGTTTGGCTGATTTTACATGATTTAGATTACAGTCAACTTGAGCACGGTGTGGAATTCCACTTGAACTGATCATGACTGATGACTTGGGTCACACATCCTCCACACTGAGTATGGCCCACTCATACCCATTATCGCAAAGCCAAACAATTGTATAAAGTGTATGGGAAATGACGCAAGATTCCACTTATTAAATAGGAAATAACACTTTGGCCATTTACTGCCAAAGATGATAGGATACATAGTTAAATGTCTGTAAACAGGAAATCTCATAAATATTTAAGCAAGTCCTCCACGACAATGGGTATCCTATACTGCAATCAACACCATTCCCTAATTGTTATTACTTTATCTGAAAAAATACAGGGAGTGAAAATTCAAGCATTTCCAGAAATAGTTCATAATGCTCACACACAAGGAAAAAAATAGAGCTTCATGTTTCTTTATCAAGATCTACTGATAACCAAAAGCAACAGAAAGCTGCCACCCGATCGCACTTCCCTATCGATATCTTCTGAATCACATCCTTCCTATCATGGCCAACATTTCCCCCGACACTTGTCATGTCCCGCTTCGCACCTCAATGCGCTGCGCTGGTTTGGCTGCAAACCACCGTCAGGATGTGTGCACTTCAGAGGATATCCAATCCTGCCCTCAAGTGGCACGATGAATATCCTCTTCGTGCTCGGATGCCGCTACTTGTGTGCCAGGCGTGCCGGAAAGCATGAGTATCCTGCAGAAACCGCCGAACGACTGAAACACCAAACCCTTCTCTGAGCAAACTTGTGGGTTTTGAGGGGAGGAACATGGGAAACTTTAAAGCCCTTGTTTAGTTTCAGCAAAGAGTGCTAATTCCTGAACACCTGGCTCGACTTTGCTCTGACAGGATATTTATGCAAATTTTCCTAAATTCTTAACCATGAGGACTGTAAAACATTAATGAATTTAAAAAACAAAAACAAACAAACCCTCAAAAGACTAAAATCAAACCAACACCGGAGGCACATAAACACTACTCATGTCTAGACAAGCCTCAGAATGAAGAAAGCAGGGAAGTTATGTTCATCTAAAACAAGAAAAAAAAATAGTTAATATCAGTCTTCAATTTTCAAAATTCAATATTCCATTTTTCATTTCCAAACTCCACTTAGTCCCACTCATGCCCTGTGTGTCATAGTTGCTTTAATCATGGATGTAAGGTTTCACAATATAATTCTTAAGGGTTATTACAGAACTGTAGTTCATTTGGATTTTTTTATTTCTAATGAGCAGATCTCTCCACACCACAAAAATGAGTCTTGCTTACTTATTTGTATGTTGTATGTTAAAGTCAACATGTAGCATTTTGCACGTAAGGAAGGCATACTTTTCAGTGTAGATATGTAGAATGTCATAAGAACAAGTTTGTGCATGTGTGGGTGGGCACATGTGTGATCAATCACTATTTAACTGTTCAGGGGAATGACTATGTAGGCTTATCTGCTACAAACAAACCAGAAAACACTAAGCAACTCTTCAAGTTTTCCTCAATTTTCTACGCTCTTTTGAGTTTGCTTCAAACAAACTTACTCTTTCATTCATGACATTAAACAAACTTACTCTTTCATTCATAACATTTCTTTGTTCAATGGGAAAGTGCCACATTGCAAGCATTTGCTTGTTTGTTTAAAGTTATTTGGACAAAAAAATTCCCTAAAAGCTACTGAAGAAACCTTGGCTCATCCTAAGTTATTCAAAATCAAATGGCCTTCAACCTTTTTATCAGTATCAGAAAATGACCAGTAGTCTTTCTGGTTCATTGGTATTATGTCACTTTTAAAAGCAAAATTGGTAAGACTTAAAGACCCAACATTGCGATCTTTTCAATGTTATCTGGTGCCCTATCTGACCAAAAATAAGGATTTTTTTTCCCTTGGTTCTTTTCCTGTTTTGAAAGGAAAAGCAAAAGAAAACTTATACAAAGAAACAGAGAGGAAAATGATTTGCTTTCAAACATGTGTCCTTCTTTCAATACATCTCAATTGTTACAACTCAAGAAAAACACATGCCAGGTTACATGCAACATGGCTGCTCATTCATTGTACAGTTTGAAATTTACATACCCTGGTACTGCTCACTCAACAATGAGTCTCTTAAAAAAAAAAAAAAATCTACTTAACAAAAAAAAAAAAAAAGTTCATTACAGGCCACTTTACAAGAATTTACAAGGAAACATCCATCTAAGGTATAGTTGTGTAAAGTGAGATCCATGAAATCAGACTTGTCTTATAGATGAATAAGAGTTTGTGAGTTAAGGAATTGAAAACCATTGAGTACAGAAATGAGCTAACAGGGGTGGGGTATTTAGCCCCAGCTACTGGATTGCGTTAGACCTTTTGTCACTGAAAAAAAAGAGACCTTGAAAAGTATATGAGTTTCTCATTTTCAAATGCTGCACCCTGGGCATGTCAGGATAGTCATCTGAAAACCTAACCTATCTCCAATCTTTTAGCTATGATTCCTTATATTAGTTTTCAAGCTCTCTTGTTTTTTTTTAAAGGTATACTATTTTAACATGTAAACAAAGGCTAATTACACGTATTGTGTACGTCTGAGTTCGAATCCGTCATTGGATTCTCAAAATTATGATTCATTTTCACGAAAAAATGCCAAAACCCAAGTCTATCGGGAACGCCCCTAAAAAAATCCGGCTCAGCGGCGGGTGATTGACAGATGTGTGTATACGTCACAACCAGAATATACGAGCCAGCTCGCCTTCGAAGGAGCTCGCATATCTGCCTTGCACTGCGTGTTAAAAAAATACGTGTGAGCGATAATTTTGCCCTCTTTTGAAAGCACGATTATGAAGTATTGAAATTGTAAACTGAGGGGAAAAGCCCATGTTTAAGGAATTTGAACATTACTCTACATACACATACGGTGTAATTTGATTTGGGCCCATATTTTACCCAGTTTATCTTATTTATAGTCAACGTTATTTTATTCTTCCCGAACCTGTTAGTGCGAAAATGTGTTGCATACGTAGACGTCAATACAGGCGTTTTATTTCTCCGCTCTAATACTCGGGCACTTGCTAACACGAGCATTGTCTTGCGTACACAATAGTTTGATCAATATACGACTGACTAGCGCGACTGGCGTTGTTGGATTCACTAACGTATTACAGTGAAGTGTTAGCGTCTGCGTTCGGACTGAATTTGCAGCTCTGAAAATTTGAGAAAACGCTGCTTCTTGACAATGGATCTGGGGCTTGAGTCGGATTTGGTGGTCTGAACCCGAATCTGAGATGGAGGAATCAGATGACGACAGTGGAGACGAGCCAGCGGCCCTAGATCTATTTGTTTGAGCCGCTTGCAGAGGTGGAGGCCCATGTCAGGCTGAGGCCGAGTCGGTGGACGCTCCTCCGGGCGGGCTCGGGGAAGATGCTGAAGCTCGTGCCGCTGATCTTGACGGCGACGCACCTGCGCCTGCCGCTGCAGGAGCAGTACAGTGAGACTGGGAAATAAACTGGTAAATTAAAGTTAACTTGTACTTCTCATTACCAGTCATAGTTTCAAATGTATTATGCTCATTTGTTGATCCATAGTCTAACGTTTGTTACATATACTTTGAAAGTTTGAAATTATGTTTTGAAAAAGGACAACTTAGGGCCTAACATCAGTTACCGAAGTCTTATTTTGTACATTATACTTTATAGTATAAAGTGAGATATTATTCAGAACAAAAGTAAAAGAAGCTTCGGAAGTGGGCTGCTGGTGACACAAAGAAGAACAGTTGCCTGGGCCTATTACTAGTAGAGGTCTACCAGGTATAATGTACTTGTGATAGACCTACGGCTACGCTATAGCCATATAGCTGTAATTTCTTCCTAAGTAACTTTTGTATGATTATCTTCTCTTAAAAGTATGAAGTAGAGTCTCCAAATCACTGGATCATGTATAAATATTGCCACTACAGCAGAAAATACACAGCATTGGAGTGACAAAGCTACTATATTTTATGATAGTGCCAATAACTGCTATTTACTGCATAGAGATTATGGCAATCATTCACTAGTGGGATATACATTGTATTTGGTTGTTATATTTAGCCTTAGCTCTTGGGTAAACTTGAAGGGAATAAACCCTCAACTGAAATAAGCCAGGCAACCAAAAAATATACATTCCACTAAAGTGGATGATTACCACAAACTTAGTACAGTACATGTGCATATAGCAGGTGAGCATTGCCATGGGGTGGCAAGCCAACGTTCACAAACAATGGGGTGTTTTTATGGGAGACGCCTCTGGTATATGTATAGTGATAGACTCATTTTGTAGATATTTTGCGTGTATAACACAACATCTTGCGGAGGTCATCTCAACTTCTAGATGGCAGCCCAATGTTGGATGTGAATAGTACATGTATGCTGCATGTATGTTATGTACATGCTCGCATGGCTATTTCATGTATTAATGTGTGCAGACAATTCACTGTTGCAGAAGTAACTCGTACATATAAACAACCTCTTTTAGCATCACTTTATGTTCAATGCTTTCTATTTTGATAATACAGGTGTTCATGCAGTTGTGGGTGTATCCCAATGCAGTCAGTGAGGGAGTCCATATGCTGCAAAGAATTCCTGTACTGGTGAGGAAGATGAATGACTACACTGACGGTGAGGAGGACCTGAATTGCATCACGGAGCACCCAGGATTCCAGCCAATATGTCTAGACAAGTGGGTACTGGAGACAGCGTATTTTCAGTATGTACAGCAGTATGAGGGTCACCACCGGAAGGATGTAACTGAGAATGAGTGAGTACCTATACTAGTGCAAATGTGCTACTACATGCACGCCATTGAACTTTAGAAGTTTATCAAATTTGTGAGAATGGTTTACACTATAACAAAGTTATGTATCATCAGTAAAATAAAAAATGTTATTGACATGTCCCCAAATTGGAAGTAGTTCGAAACAACAATGAACACTTTTAGTCACATTTTTCATAGCAAATAACTGCTGATAAGTAAGAGTATAATTCATAAACCATGTTATAAGGTTGTACAGTGGAACTTCGTTTAGTTGGAAAAAAAAATAACAAAGTGCTAATACAATGTGTTACATGTATCTAAACATTTTGCAGGTCCCAGCTCTTTATATGAAAATTTGTGTTTTTGTACCATAGTATAACAAAGTAATTTTCATGGTTCCATGGTCCTCCTTAGGACCTGTTCATTTTTATTATTATTATTTTTTTTTCTTGTTTTTTTTTTTGCGGGGGGGGGGGGGGGATCTTCTCTGTCTCTGTCTAGCTATGTTATAGCCTCAGGCCTTTTCGGTAATTACATGTACAATGCTATGACATCAAATCCTGTGATGTTTAAAGAGAATAATGTATTCATGAACAAATCAAAAGGGGGGGAAAAACAATTCTATGCCTATGCATTCAAGTATTGACATAATATGCAAGTGTATTAACATGCTTGCTAACCCCCTTGTCTTTCTTGTATTTCCTCTTTTTTTTTTTGCAGGCGATCAAGGCACATCGCATACAGCCAGCTGGCTCGGTGGTGTTGGGGTTTTCTGGGCAGGAGGGTTCGTGTTCGCCTTCCTTCATGTGCCGTCACAACCGTCCCCTACTCTTATCCATCCGAGGTGTACAGGGGATTCGAGGACATATAAAATTTATTTCTTGGATCTTCAAGTGTGACATTTGAGGGACTGGGATTGGGATTATTTTTCTTGTATGTTGCACTGTATTACCCATGGCTACACCTCTGAGTAGAATCCAGAAATCAAGTTCAGAAACCATTTCTACAAGACTCTGGATGCTTGTCATGTATTCTGTTTTACTTAGTATCTTACTATCTATCTTTAGAACAAATTATTGAGTTTGAGAGTATTGCAGTGATACAAATTTTAATGTGTTCAAATATAGTGCCGCATTTGTTTCTTTTCTTGTAGCTTTGATTTACATCTCCTGCATGTGGTTATTATACATAGTATTTATCTTGTCCTAATCTGTTGTAATCATAATTCAATACTAGTATGTTTATGCTACTCAAGCAGAGCATATACCGGTAGACTGAACGTGCATAAATTGTAAATAGAGAAGGGAAATGCCTAATGAGAGTGATAGGTCATGAAGCTGTAAATCATAATTTTTGCCACTAATGTAGCTTGTTTCTATTCATATCCATTTCCTAGTTTCCTATGACATTTTGAAGTGGGGAAATGACAAGTTTTGTGTTCTCAAGAAATGCTTGTACATTGTACTTTTTTCCCCAGTGTCGGTATGTTCCCTGCTCTTTCAAAATGAGGTGAAAGTTGCTGACCATGAAAATGTAGATTTGTGGAGCATTATTTATAGTTACAGTGTATGTAATGGCTTTCTCACATGTTACACATTTAGATATGATCAAACAATAAATGTAAGTGATGCAATGCAGTGACAAGTATTCTTGAGTGACAAATCTTTTTTTTTGTTTTACATAGCAACCCATCTCCTTCCCTTGAAATGTTTCTTGCCCTGATTCATTTGACACCCACATGTTTCTGTGGTGCCGAGTACAGATGCAAATAGTACACAGAGATTTCAAAGTGATTCTAAACATGAGGATGTAATATCATTTACAGAATCCTTTTACAATCTTTCTCAGCTCTCTGTATCTGTACTCTAAGCAACAAAAACATGCGGTTGTCAGATGTAACGGACTCCAATTTTATAAATTAGACCCCGTAATTATGAAAATACCCAAATAGCGATTTTCTTACTAATTCAGAACACACACACACATACACACAACACACACACACACACACACACACACACACCCCTCACACACATATACACAAACAACTTGTGTAGAATTTGGCTAAAATTATCAAGAGAACACCTTCCATGTAATGCTGTGTAGTACTTCTACATTTATTCATCTCACAATGGATGAAGTAAGCTTGAATTCTTCTATGAGATGATTCAAAGGTATCAACATTCAACCAACATACATGTAGAAATGTTTTATGATACTGGATACAAATACCGTTTTAGTGAGGAACATTTAACCAAATGTTCAAATATGAGTTTTTGAATGGCTAAAATATCAACAGAAATTAGAGCAAATTTTTTACATTTATTTTTCTACCCAGGTATTATAATGAGATAGTTCATAAAACAAGGTAATTCTAATTTTCATAGTCCCTCAATACTTGTTATAACAGGGTTCCACTGTACGAGCTGAATCGTACTTCAAAATCTAAAACATGGATGAAACTAAAAAGCTCTCTCTTACAGTTGCTAATTCAACGAGTGTTGTGTATTTTGTATTGTATTGTATTGTAATTGTATCTTGAACAATACTTGGTTATCTTGAGAAATGTGTATTTTCAGGCATACCACATCCATGACCTTTGACCTACCTAAGTTATCTCACCTTTACACACAACTACACTTCAATATGATCCATCTATGCAAGAATGCATGAATTTTACCAAACAATAAATGCGTTATCTTCACAACAATTTGCTAATGGACAGACAATACAGGCCATACCATCGGGCATACAAAAAGTGGTGATGCATGTACTTACTAACAATACTTAACAACCAGACTGTCAAAATACTTCTGTGACACCTACGTTGTATTTTTCTTCTTTCAAGAATGCTTGGTGCAATAAAACATCCCATGGGTCTTTCTGGAGACCCTTTATGGGGTAACTTTATTGAAGGTACATTGTATTTAACACCCCCCTCCCCCCATAAAAGAAAAATACAACAAAAATACAACAAATGATAAATTGATAAGTAAATAAATAAAATGAAATAAATAAAAACATATTTTGACATACATGTAAGTCCTCCATCATAAATGTACACAATGCTTATTTGTTTTACAACATATACTGCAAAATTCAAGTATCCAATCAACTCTTTCCTTGGTTCTAAATCTTGATGTACTGATGCCTTTTGGTTTTAGTGACATATTTTTACTTCTAATAATGACAAATTTCATGAGGATGTCTCACCCAGTTACTGGCACATAGAAAAACTTGCACAAAAAAAAAAAAAAATTAAAGCAGGTTAAAAGTCATTGACCTGTGTGACCTTTGACTCCTTCCAAATCCCACTGTCCCTAAGAACTATGTACATGTACCAAAAAGGTTTGGACAAAACTGAGCATGGTGGAGACAAGTTATGACAGACAAGTAGATGATAGAAACCATTTCAATCCCTCAGTCTCTTATCCTTCAGTGGGCTGACAAAAATGGAAAAAAAAAATTGTATGGTGCACCCCATCCCCTACCCATCAATATATCCTATCTAAGCCATTTTGTCCTTTTATTTATTCTAAAGGTTGTTCCTATGATAAATTACCACTGGACAGCATTTTTTTTTCTTTGTAGCCTTGTGTCCTAAGAACTCTTATCCACTCGACCTCACTTCATTCATGGGCTGAACTGAGTTGGGTCTGATGCTGTTGAATGACATCTTCTTTTGATGGGTAAGTGTGTTCACTGGACAGTGGAGGTGGTGATGGCTGTCTTGCATGTGGAGATGCCTCACTGTCATACTCTGAAACTTCAGTCATGAGTTCCTCAGCATATGCTATAGAAGAGAAAAAAAGGGGGAAGATATAAAACAAATTAACACACAGATGTTTTCTTTACATTAAAATGTAGTACACGTATATCTTTTATTTTGAATGATACATTTCTCCCTATTTCTGCATTTCTTTCTTTATTTTTTTTTTTTTTTGTAGCGGGGAAGCACTGTTATAACTACCATTACCAAGTGATATACTGTATAATTTTTCTATGTACAAAGTAGGCTTACTACGACAAAACTAGACAGCATCCTATTTTGCTTATCACAGCTTTAACTTACAGTAGGTGGGAGGTTCTTTGATGGGCTTCGCAGTCGCTGATCCAGGCTTGTATTTGGGCTTGATGATGATGAAATGACGCTCTCCTTCACCTGTGGTGGCTTGTTGCCGGTCACTGTTAGGGTTGTGATGCAATGCTGCAAGGTGAAGCCTGCAACAGTAATATTAAGAACTTGGTGATGAAATTCAGCCATTGGACACAAGGTTATATGTAGAAAAAATGATGTTCAGTAGTAACATAACATTGGAACAACCATTCAAATAAAAGGACAAAATGGCATAGCTAAGTATATTAATGGATGGGGAGGGGCACTTGGATTTTACCTTGTGAATTTAGGTATTCTACTTCTCATTCTCAAGGCCATTGTCATTGTAGGAAGGAACAATGTGTCACTAGAAATTGTAAAGTGCATTAAAGCATTGTCTTTGAAATAAGGAAAGACTTGTTTAGACACCTGAAGACTCAAATATTTGTTGTAAAACAAAGATTGGGAAGTCAAGTCAGTACATTTCTTTCCTGTCTTTTTTGTGGTGGTGGTGGGGGTGCTGGAAGGGCAGGGGAAGGGTAAGAGCACAGATTAACTATTAAAATACAAACAAAAATATACTTGCCTGCAAAGCATGCCATGGTATCTGTATACATGACTTCATCTTGGGTGCAAACTGATCAATCACACTGTGAAATGATTCCAGAGAGGAAGTTTGTTGCCCACATGACATCTTCTTGATATCTTTGAGAAGAGTTGTGCTGCAAATGATGTCATCCAACTTTTTAGCGACTTTCGTATCTGGATATCAAGAACAAAAAATGAATTGGAGAGGCAAATCAAAGAGAAAATGGTTGTTGGTACTACCTCCAGCAAATGAATTCTTGGGGCTCTAAGGTATGAAATCAATTTTGGGAATTCATCAACTGTAGGTTTCCTTTGAATTGCATTCACACTTCAGTGCAAGAGTATCACACAAAATGTCTGATATCCCTTTTACTGTAGTCCAGCTTTAGCCCATTTTTGAAGCGGGATTTACTTAGTAACCTAGCTTTGTAACCGCAAATGCAAAATTTATTAGTGCTACACTTTCCTACTGGTTTCAGTTCAGTTTTGTGCGGTATTAGAGGCATATGGTAAACACTGTGACTATTGCAACTGTCCTAAAAATCTTGAAATGTTTATGACCACTTTTGGTTCATTAGTTTTGGAAAAAGTTACGGTACCCATACAAACACACACCGCATACGTAAACATACAAAGCAGAACATGCAAAATCCCTCTTTTTCTTTGTTTTTGTTTTTTTGGTCTATTCTTTCACCCCTGCATACATGTGTCACTGAATTTAGACCAAGCGAAATATCAAGATACATTTTATGCTGATGCCTGAAGCGGACCTGCTTCATTGAATTCCTTCAATGAAGCAGATAATTCCCAGTACAAATGTGTACACGTGGGATATTAGTAGGCCTACATGTATTAGCACTATAGTAGGTCTATGAAAGTACGGTTGCATGCAAAATTATTCCACACCCTCGCATTTTGGACATTCTGGCAAAATTAGTAACATTACAAGTAACTGCAGACATCTCTACTAAACCATTCAAGTGGTGAACAGATTATTACAATTGAATACCAGAGCAAAATTCAAGCTTTCATTCATAGTCCATTCATATTGCAACCTTCACACAAAAAGCAGGATTCAACGTGAGAGGGGAAGATAGCAGGCCCTGAGCCGACTACTGTACGAGGCTCAGTTGGCTGAGGCTAGTACGGTAGTAGCACGGAGGAGCGCAAGCGAATGCAAGAGCTCTGCGCGCGGGCCCGCGCCGGCAGTAGTCGCGTCCCTCGCCTTCATGCATCCCCAGTCAAGTCTGCTCATCGTATAGTCATACGGAAGGATAGCCGCACCGACCTGAACGCGAAGCGTTCGGGTTGTATGGTTCGGCTATCCAATAACACCGCTAGAGTTCTTGACAAAGCTGACATAACTAAATGAAGAGTCATTTTCACAAATGAATAGTTGAGCTAAGTAATAGCGAATACATTTGTATACAGTACAATCACAATCGTACCGGTAGTAAATCAAACTCAGCCTCCGCGATCAGTGACATAAGAGATTATACACGTACTAGTGGTAGTTCCCGTATCGACACTGCACGGGCACGGCCTGGCCTGGCTAACTTACCCTCATCCGTATTCGTTCTCGCTTTACACAGCTGCTCTCCTGGGTGTTTTTTTCCTCAGATAATCTAGGTCCAGCTCCAAGCTGGATGTTTGGTACCGCAGATGACTTCAGCATTCGCTTTTTTTTTTTTTAATTCCTAACTGGTGGGAATGCTTCCCACTTTCGACGAAATCGTCTTCCTTGAAAGTCATCAAATGGGCACGCAAATCACACTGCTCTCCGATCGATGGCACACTCCACTTTGCTCTATCAATTGAACTTTTGCAGTCCACATTCGGCGAACGTTTTCGTCATTTGGGAATTGATGCAAACTAACACCATTTTTTGTGGTGTTGCTGCATCCTGCAACAACACATCGCTGTGGCATTTTCGCTTTTAAATATCCGAAAACAACTCAAGAAACAGAAAGTGTCACCACTCGAAACGTGTAACATACGCGATGACCGACTGGGATCAAGCGTCGGTCTTCTGGTTGTGAGGTCACAGGTCACATGATCGAGAGAATCCGATATCGCCTATTTTTAGGGGCGGGGCGTAGCATCGGGTAAAGTGTCAGAATATGGAAAATGAAAAATTCATCTAAAAAATATGGATACAATTTTTCACCGAACTTTCCCATTTTTGATATCTATATGACCCATATTTTCATTGGAAAGGCCATTGCTAGATTAAAATAGTATACCTTTAAAGGGGCATTAGAGACAATTTACATAATTTCACATCATGTAGTGCAAAAATTGATAGCGCCATGTAAAGAGTTGTGGAATTTATTGCGCTTCTTGAGCAGATAAACTAATACTCTGAAAACCACAATACACTGAACAAGGTTGATGACATAGGAGGCTCATAAACTCCAGTAATATACCAATATAATTCCATTACAATACCACTTGCTCAACAAGTTCACCTGTGTAGAATTTATACTTTCTTGTTTTGTTCTGCTTCCCTGAGTACCCAATCATGCATTCTTATGGTGAGGCTGCCATGTCATCATCCTTGTTCATTGCAATTTGTTATGAATTCTGATAACATTCTTACTCCTCATTCCAATCACTATAAATTTTGAAACTCTGTACCCATTATAACCAATTTGTAGACATTAAGATGCAGAAGTCTAAAATCATCTTGAGGTCTCCTTTAAGAATACATATACACCTTTTTTTTTTTTTTTCTTTTTTTTTTTTTAGGGGGGGGGGTTCTGTACAAAAATCTCCTTTATTCAAGCTAAATGATATAGCACCAAAACTTGCAATATACCAGCTGGATGAAAAAATATATATATTATTATGGTAGGCTTAGAGGAAATTCTATCACAATACATTTTTTTTTTTTTTTTTTTAATTGCTGTCATTACTAAGAAGGCTACTCTTCAAATTCATAACAGGATGCCTGAACTCTTCCAAACCTAGTTATGGATCTGGCATGTTCTATAAACACTTTTCAAAATAGCGCCATAGCAAAAGAAAGACAGAAAGAAAGAAAAAAAAAAAAAAAGATGGCCATGTCATTATGAACTTCCTTCCTCCAACATGGAAAACATCTGACATTTGAAGTCAAGGACTGCTCTGGAAAACTAAATATGGCAATTTGTACCAGACAAGTTTCTCAGGTCTAAATTGAATTCACAGTGCATCCGATTACCTGGTAATCTTACCAAAAAAAAAAAAGAGAAAAAGTTGCACCTCAGATGGCCTTTTAGTTTTCATTTAAGAAAAGAAGAAAATTACACTTTTTTCAGTTTCTATCACAGGGTGCTTCATTTGACTCAGAGGGAGGCTCTAACATTTGATGGGAGGGTAACATAACACCTGGTGCACCGTGTAACTCTAAACTGTGAGGATTTGTTCAGAGTAACATGGAAGCACATGCCCCTACCTGGAGGACAGCCAAGGCAGAGGGGCCACCCGAAACCGAATTGCTAGTTCCTGTTACCTGGCAAACTTCACGGAGACAGCGGCCTCCAAACAACTGCAACGTGAAAGGAGGTCAGGGGCGAGGGGTGGATATTACATCACCCATGTCTACCGGAGTCCACTTTATAGAAAAAAAAAAAATGTGTGTGACAACACAAACAACAGCAGTAATAGCAACACCACGTATACCAGTTAAAGCACCACCAACACATTAACACAAGATGTAAAACTGATGCTCGAAGGAGCACTACAGTGGTAGATTTACTTGTGTATCCATCATACCATCATATCAACCCTCCCCCAGCCCCCATTGATGTATGTTTGGAGTTCACGCTGATCCCCCATAATAATCATCATTCAGAATTTCAGATCCTGGTCCTTACATCCTCTGGGTGACCTGAATTAAGATATTGCACAGATCTACAGATAGACAATGCCAACATGCAGGGCTAAAGTGCCCTCTTTACACCATATATACCTGTTACATCATAATGCAGAAATCATGTACAACCTAGCAGGACTCGCCACATGCTGACACACTACGTCATAAACATCAATCAAAAGCTAGTGAAATTATCGCCGTATCCTTGCAATTTCAGAGATTTATCTCTCTCCAGCTTATCAGCCCAACAGGTACAGAGTGTCAGTGGGGGTAAATTTGCAATTAAGGTGCACCAGTGCGGAGTGATGCGAAGCACCTCGCCATGCCCTCCCACGGCGCAGAGGATTTGCCAAGATCAAGTCCTTGATGTGGTGAGACCTCTACTCATTGCATCCACACACATCCTGTCCGTCATGGGCTTATTAAGTCCAGTCCCTTCGACCTGAATATGGGATAAGGTACGCAACAGCAACGATGACAACAAAATCCAGGAGGAAACTGCTAACAAGATCTTGAGTACAACATCTGCAGTTGCCATGTTTGGGCTGGTTTCCATAGCAACCACTTTTAGTTCAGATGTCACACATCAAGCAAGTATACTTCACAGAGAGAATGCATCACCATCAAAGATGTTTGGAGCTCTGTTTCAAATTAGGGTTTCCAGGTATCAAGTAGTATTAATACGGTTAAAGTACAATTCCAGAAATTTGATTCTCCGGGGAAGCCACTTCAGTAAGATTTCACGTTAGCCGTGAGATTATTGGAGAACAAGTTTGACCTTGACCTATGACCTTTGACCTTGAGCATGCACAATCCAAAAGCTAAGGCACAGCTTCATTCACTCATTGTATACAGTGTACATATGCCAAGTTTCATTTGGATACCTCAAGCAGTTTTTAACCCGTTGAGGACGGAATGATTTTGCTACAACACGCATTTCTCATAGACACCTGCCCGAGTATACTCGGGACTCATCCTCAACGGATTAAGTTATGCTGTCCACAACATTGATTACAGACACACGGACAGAAGGATGGATGGACAACAAAACAGCAAAATGCCTCCAGTGACACTTCGTGGCAGAGGCATAAAAATAGAGCACATCCTCTGCAGGCAGCCATACAATTTGTTTGGATCATTGGAAATCACACACAGATGCAGATTCCACTCAAATGAAAATGTATAGGGTAGACAACAATTGATTTAACACTAATTTGAGACATTGATACTAGAAATGAATGACTGTCCCAATGAAATGCTTGGTAAAGGGCATGAATAATACAGGAAAGAAAAATAAATGAGCGAGCAATTCTCTTCATCTCATACTCTGAATAGGTAATGCATTATATGGCTTCAAATGATTAATTATATTTCTTGACAATGCCTTTTTTTAACGACCCCAGAATTGAGGTAAACATGACAAATCTGAACTTCTATTTGAGACTGGATAATATTCAATAATTTCGATAACAAAGAAAAGCCCAAACTGTCCTTCTCTAACTGAAATATTTGATGATGTCAAATCCCAATGCTATTAAAAAAAAATGCATCATCATGTAAGTGGGGGGGGGGGGGTGGATACTTATTTTCTGGCTGACCTTTCACTTGGAGACAGAAAAAAAAAATACATCCACAAAAATATCCCCATCTTGGGGATATGGGCATTAGAGCACAGCCCATACAGGTAGGAGAGGAAATGCACAGAATGAGTGATTTGCATTCACAAAATATTTGTTATGAGGGTTGCCTGTGGCCACCAGGGCAATAACAGCAAAACATGTCTTGAATTTACAAGCAACTACTGGATGACTTACACAAAAATAAAGGAAATGTTGAATCTTTAGTCCTAATCTAAAATGGATCAATTAACATGAAATCAAACCATTCTTCCTGGCAACACTTTCTTTCACAAAAACGGGAAAAGCTGCTTTACTAAAAAGAAAAGATTAAAAGACTCAGGTATTACGTGATTTATGAGGGGAGGGAGAACAAACTCACTTTCCTCTTTGTCTGTCAAAGATGCAACATCAAAAAAAGACCTTCTTAAATGGAATATAGTGTGAGGAACAATTAACACTGCATGAACGCACTGAACCTTAAGCAATGAAACAAGAAATCTGGGCAAAATTGGACTATGTACCTGAGCGACATCTTATGCAGGTACACTATCTTGTATTTTGTTGAATGAAAACACTAAATCAGCTGAGCAGGTGTGATAGATATGCCGTGGATTACTCCTTATTTGTTATGTGCATGATATAATGATAATTTCACATTTGAACAGCATTACTCAACTTGTAATAATGAAGGATAGCATATTACCAGAAACTGTCCATGAGAGATTTCTATTTTTTTTCTCCCACAAGAAAAAATAAATAAAATGTGAATTGATGCCTGGTAGACTTTGGTTATCATTATAGCTTTGTTGTACATCCCTCTCATGTATGGCACATAAACTGAAATCAAAGTAACTATTTTGTTCGACTATTCAAAAGCATGTTAGCCCTCTGACTACACAGTCAAAAAGAAGACATGCACAGGACATTGAACGCTAGATATATGGCATTACCACTATAGCAAAATACCCTGTCAATTACACAGTTCACAAGGATATAAGATATTGAAAGAACAAGCATAACTTCAAAAAACACTTTTGCTGTTGCTGATATTTTGTGGGGGTAGGTTGATTGGTTGTAAACGGACAGCTCTGAGGAAAGAAACAAATGTGGGAATTAACATTATGATTCACAGTGATTTCACAGGTTTTTTCTAACCGTGAAATGACTATCCCATTTCTGTGTGGGCCTCAAGTTCGTCATGATCATTCAAAATCAACCAAGAATCGGAAATTATGTGCGGATGGTGGAATTCTCCATGGTCAACAAATACATTCCCTATCCTATCAATATCATTTTATAAACAAAATGTTAAAAAAGAGCACATATTGGGAATATCAACAGTTCCTTGGCGACATCGCTCACCACTGGTGGTAAGGGAGTGCGGAAACAGCGAGTATATGCGCTGTGAATCATCCGGGTTTGTCGAAACTTTGCACAGCAAAATTGATCTGCATGCATCTGATTTTAACTCTGAACACATTTAGAAGATACTTCATCACTTAATGTTGTTGTAACTAATTCACCTCCCTGTCGAAATTCATTCAGTGACATTTTGCCGGAAGAACATATCCCAAAGTCTCACAAGGCAGCACATCTCAAAGTAAGTTTTCTGCCTTCCTGCATTTCTTAAAGTGAAAATATAGTAAAATCAACCAAACAAACACAAAAGTCAGATTTTGTTGGTTTTTTTTTTTCAAAATTAGATCCAGACTAAGGAAGATACAATATTCTAAGTTTTAGATTCTTAGCAATGCAATGATAATGCTTGAAACAAAAATAAAAGCTCATGTTGTCATATCACAAGTCGCTTACTGACCTTCACTAAAATCTTTACTAAATACCCTTTCACGGAATGAAACTAATACTATCCTACTATTTTCACATCATGGTATTTTCAAGGTGAGATTAGCTGGCATCAATGTTACTAAGGAGCGTAACACTATGCAGTTGCTAAGTTTTTACCAAATGCAAGATTTGTAGCATAATTCTGTGTACAAACTGATAAGAATGTAAAGAAGTAATTACTGCTATACCCTATTTACAAATGTCCTTGCAATTTTTTACCCAATTTTGTAAAAGAAAAAAAAAATCAGATGAAATTCTAAAATGCTGTAACTCTCCAGGTCAATGTGAGATATGGATAAAGTTGTACAATTAAGTCAGTTCAGCGTTACATTCTGTGTATGAGCAGATAAAAGTCATCTGAGAAAAACGATGTACTGAGACACAGCGTTGTAATGAGCTATGTCATGGACAGCGCCAGAATGATTTCTTTACGTTGCAGTGGAAGAAAATTCTAAATTCAAGGGAGCTTGTTAATATAAAAGCCAGGTGTATTACATGAGTGGGTGATATCTAGCTTTATGACTGTTTTGTTCCAGTGGGTTTCAAAAGTGGTCATTTGTATCATCACTAACTGCAAATTGGTATATGTGACCGTGCACCTCAAAACGAACATAAAGTCGCACACACTGATTTTGCGTGAGGACTGAAAATAAGTGAAATGGGTCAACCTAGCCAAACTTGACTTTTTCATATTTTCTGAAAGAGCGGGTCTTCTTTTACATTATGCTAAAATTTGGTATCATAAAACGGGCAGGAAAGTGTGTTTTTTTAGCAGTTTATCTCGAACAATTTTGGTAGAATAGTGTGATTAGGTGTGTCTTTAGAATCCCTTTTTCATTTCTGAAAAACCTTGTCCACACTCTTCACTTTCAACTCTAATAACTTTTGAAAGGATAATGCTACTGCTTTGAAAGTTGACTTTAATTATGGACAGAATGTGTTAATGAGGCATGCTTAATTTCAATTTTAATCTGATAATCCCTTCATTGTTGTTACTCTGGTGGTTTACTTCCTGTTTTTGTCCCATTCATCGCACAGCCAGCACGGTTTGGTAAAGATTAAGCGCTTGAATAGACACTGTACTTCAGAGCCTCTTTTATCAATTCACACTTTTCCTGAGTTTGTGCTTTCTTTCCAATATTTAGATAGGTTAGGAGAGTCCATTTGATTTGAGTTATACATCATTTTAAAGCTTAAAGTCTGCTCTTTTAGAATATAGTCTTAACAAAATTCATGTCTGGCGACTTTTTGTTTGTTTTGAGGTGCAGGGTCACATATTGTGTTGGTTTGATACTCAATTTCCTAATACAAAAAGTTGATAATGTAGTGCCATTGCACTTTTTTGTCCTAAAGACATTCAGATCGCTGTTTGTCTGGCATAGCCTGTAGTAGGTCTTCAACCAGTGAGTGAGAAAAATGGAAATGTCATGGAACAATTGTCTTTGGAAAGAATGACAACAATCCTTGGCAGTTGAGATCAATTCATGCTGGGTATCGGGCAATGTCCAAGGATGAGGAAAAGTAGGGGCACAGTCACACTGCCCTTCATGATTAAAGCTATACTACTCTGTAAAAGCACGTAGTAATGCATTAATATGTGTGTATGTGTGTGCGTACGTGAGTGATAGCAATTTCAATTTTATGGATTTGCATTTATTTTTCCAGGGTATTCCATGCATTATTTCTGTTACTTCATAATTTCAATTATTGTATTTTCAAGTTATACATGTATAATCAAGGCGATTGTATTCATGACTTCAACTATGATCCTGAAGAATTGTTTAGACTGATCTCAAAACAGAAAATTAATAGAATTCATTCATTTAAATTCTAATGAATATGAACTCTGTATGCAATGCACATTTGTGTTTTGTGAGAGACCAAACTCACCATGTTATGCAATACGGTCCTGGTGTTATCATGCATTACTGGATATTAATCATTTGTCATCTAAACCTGCTATTTGGCAAATTGCTCACAAGTTTCCTTGCTGTTTAATGAAGGGAGTCAAAGACTTAACAATGTGTATGTCCTGACTTTAAGACCACCTCCAATTCTATATAGGGCACAATTTAGCAACAGTGAAGGAAAAAGTGAGGGTGGGAAGGGGGAGGGGGAGGGTGGGGTGGGGGTGGGGAAGTCGATGAGAGGAGGACCACAGAAAGAAAGAAAAAAAAAATATCTTCTAGGCGTGGGATTTTGGCCAAGATCCTAGCTGCTGTGCAGATATTGCACTGAGTCAGTTTCTAGCTCAGCGGATGAAGTGTCAATGCAAACACCTGCACTGGGTGCAGGTTTCAGGTTTGAAATGAATAGCACTCACAGGGGGCCCACAGTATGGGGTGTACTCGATATAACATGAAGAGCATTCTCTTTCACTCATTTTAGTTAACACCAGGATGGGAGGAGCTGGAGAAAGTGAGAAAAAGAGAAAAAAGAAAAAGAAAAAGAAAGAATATAAAACCTGGCACTGTTGGGGGTAATTCAAAGGATATCCACAATTGAGACCAGTTGGCAGGCGAGACCCCATCTGTGGGTCCACCAGGGGGGATGAGCAAGCCCACCGCTGTGCACCGGAGTAGCGGGCGTGAATCACCGAAGCAGAGGGAAGGGAAAGGGAAGGTAAAGCTGCCCCCTGACACAGGCTTGACGACGCGGTGACATGATGGGAGTGGAAGCCTGCCAGCTCTGCATGAAAGAAATCAAGATAGATGGATGGATGGCAAAGAGTTACAAATATACAGAGAGAGGTGATAATGGAAAATATAGATATAAATATATATACAATATATGAATAACACTATGTAATGAACAATAATATACAATTTGCATTAATCTATACCTATCAATATGCATATATGCACATAATATACCAAGTATACATCATATAGTTTCTTCTGGTGCCCCTGCATTATGAGAAAATCTACCCTTGTTTATCTGTGATGCCCAAAAGCTTGCATCACTCGCATTCAGTCTGTACTAGACGCACATGTTTGGAAACGATTCACATGTGTCCCCACCGCATTTCAAGCTCCTTGCATTATGTTGTTTGATGTATCGGGTATGTATTCACAGCATCCATCAACTTTCATCACTGTGACATGACTGAATCATACAAATGAAAAGAGCACCATCCTGCAGTTATGCTGTCAGAATGCCTCAATACCATGGATGCTGGTCTATGATGTCTTGATGCTGGAGAAGAACTACACAGTGCACCCTACCAGGGAGATGACATACAAGTGTACCTCCCTGACCCCACTGAAGTGAAAGCTCTGATATCTATCATTGGCACAGAACACTCTAATCACCTACACTCTTCATGCATTAATTATTTCAAGTCAGGTCATGACATCAGCAACACACTCTGCCTTATTTTGTTGAGGGAAAAAATAACCTATGTACCAACAAAATTCTCTTTTGACCTACTGTCAAACATCCATTGGCACGAGGAACAGCATATCAACTTGTGGGGCTGTCACTTTCCACACAGGTTGGTTTGACATTGTTTTCTGAGCACTTAAACAAAATGTGAAACTTTTGTAAAACACTGATACTGTGGTGATGGGAATGGTGCACATTGGACAAGCTAAACAATTCAAGTTGACTGTATGTGTAACTGAGATGTGGTTATACTTGATCAATCTCTGCACCCCCCCCCCATCCTTTTCCTCTTCTTTCATTTTTCTTCTCTGCTTGTTTTCATCACAAATCCCATTGTACTTCCGTAATTGCTAATCTAGCTACAACTTCATTCTCTCTGATGGCAGTCGAACCAATCTGTATTATCCTTGACCAAGTACTGGAATTGCTTCAAGTGTTAGATCAAGATGCAGAAATGCTCTGCCACTCTTAGAACTTCTCAGAATGCCTACCGACATCAATTTCTGAACAATTTCATAAGGACGGTACTGATGTAAAAGACTTCTTTTTTTTTTTCAACATCACACACTATCATCAACTATGTGCCTTTGTGGATACTGTCTCTTTTGATAGTAAAAACAAAAATGACACAATACAATGAAGGCAACTTGATATGTACATGTACATGTACATGTATTATTAGTTACTCATGAATGAACAATCAATCTGCAGTCTAGAGCAGGTCCACTTCTTTCCTTACCTGGACAATTTCAATCAAGCAACCATAGAAGCCCCTTGCATTGTAACTGTATAAATGAGCATCAAATGAATGGCTTTGCTCTGCTCCAGACACAATTATTACAATCAGTCATCTCTCCAGCAGCTCTCTAAATTTACAGATTTAGTAATCAGCCCCTTAAAACATTGGAAGACATTAAAACACCCTGCTAAAGAAAAGCCTCATGTTTTACTCTACACAGTAAGACTGGAACACCCTGCTAAAGAAAAGCCTCATGTTTTACTCTACACAGTAAGATTGGAACGCCCTGCTGAAGAAAAGCCTCATGTTTCACTTTACACAGTACAAGAGAGCATATAGAAGAGAAGGTGTCAATTTTCCAATGAACAGGAATATGTGGTTTAAAAAATGTATGGTCAGAGTTCAATAGATAAATTGCTCACATGATGGGGAGATAAACATGACCTGGGCTGCAGTATTTGGATGCAAATTACAGAGTTCCACATTACAAGCCTTTTTGCAGTCCCAACTGTAACATACGATACCATATACCTGACCTCAAATGCTTTTAATGAAAGTAATTTATTCAAGAATGGAATGGGAATTGAAACTGGTCTGTCTATACTGAAGGGGAAAACTCAGACCCTGCCTTTCTGGGGAAGTACAGGAGGTTTCGAGTGAACATCAAGAGTCTTGTCCTCTTTCAAAACAATTTGCAGCAGACAAACTTTTTGATGGGTGCTTTCTCATTTGGCAGCATGTCAACAAGAGACACAAAGTGCTCTGTAGAAACTGATGAAAAAAAAAAGTTGCTCATGTGATCCTCTTTTCTTAAAATACATAAACACATGCTACTGTTACCACAGGTTGAAAAAGGCATAAAGTAGTACCGGCACACTGCACAGACGTACCATGATGCCTTCATTCTAATCCCCAGGTCTATACTAGTGCATCGAAGAATGCTTTTTGAAAATCAGCCCTAACTATGGCTGCAAGGGCAATCCTTCCCATGAGTGGAGAATGAATAAATAAAGTATTTTTTTTTTTGACAATTCCATTAGCATGAAGTCTTTTTTATTCTCAAACTTGAAAGAACAATGCACGTGGAGGAGGATGACACACATTTGCAACAAGACAAATTTAAACAATGCTATGATATGAGAAGCATGCTGCAAAGACTGCAAAAGAAGAAATGATTTGATTGGAGTCACAGAAGTCATACTGCTGTTACATTGATACCACTGATAACTAGGCTTCATTAGATTTCAATTTTGTCTTGTTGTAATAGTCACAAGTATTTATCAGGAAGCATGTGGTAAATTATCTCTCACACACACACACACACACACAAACACATGCACAAATACACAAAAATACACACAAAAAAGCACACATACACTTTCTTGGACTACTTAGACACAATGATATGTAGGCCTATATTTTGATCAAACTTACAGGGGTATCTCATTATAAGTCTGGTCAAATAATGCAAGACATAGTTTTGCATTACTTTTTTAAAGGAATCTCCAATACCAAGCTTCCTCCTTTAAAAGGACATATTCTGCAGCGTATCCAGGCAATTACCCCCAGAGGGCAATTACCCCCCCCCCCCCCCCCCCCCCCCCCCCCGCCTAAATACCGGTTAGTAGTAAGGTTAGAGTTAAGATTAGGGTTAGGGTTAGGTTTAGTGTTAGGAGTTTGGGTTTGGGTTAGGATTAGGTTCAGGATTAGGATTAGGGCCAGGGGAAGTGTCCGGGGTAATTGCCCAGGGGGTAGTTGCCCTAGACCCATTCTGCAGTATTCTCTGCCTTTAAGACTTTATCTTTAATACCCATCAATAGTTCCTGAATGTATGCACATTCAGTTTGCTGTATGTGTGAAGACATGCCTGTGTGAACGTCTGAATGAAAAAGGAAAGATGTCAATGTAAAATTTCTGTCTAATTCTTGCACTCGTGATAGAGTACAGAATGGGGTACTCCCCCCTGCTCCCAATCCACCCCAACCCCCCCCCCCCCCCCCCACCCCCATCAGATGAAGTAAAAGCATTGCTGAACTTGGTGGATGGTTCTAATCAAAATTCATATGGGGTTAGATCAGTTGAGTTTCCTTTGCCTGCACCCCTGACATCTATTCCCTCTCCACCCATCATCAGTTCTCCCTCTCTCAACTTTCTCTCACCCCCCCCCTCCCCCCCTCCCTCTCACTTCTCTCAGGACTAATCAACTTCAATTTCCCTGATTCCGATAACCCTTGCAAGAACCTGTTTGCTAATTTCTGACAACATTACACTCAACATGACATTCAAGCACACACACAAACACACACGCACACACACACAAACACACACATGCACACCAGGATTTTTTTTCTCTTTTTGTGGTGTGAATAGAATGCGAAGTGATACCAGTTTCCCCAGGATAGAGAAAATTGCATTAACCTATTGCTTACAGGAACTAGGTGAGTGACAGGACGTGTCATGTATCAAGTGTGAGGGTGCTGTCATTTCTCAGAAGCAGTAGTGTAAGATCTGTGCATTTAGATGATATCACTGCAGCTTTATCCAAATGTCAAATTGAGTCATATGGCAGCCCCACTGATCGGAAGTGGATAAAGAGTTAACACCTTTGCTTGTCAATTTGATTTCACAGTGGGTTCTTCTTCACTACTGCCTTCCCTCAAAAGAACAAAAAAGTCAGAAATGAATACATGATAATCAATTTGCACTTCCTACAAACTCATCAAAAAGTTGTTATTGCTGTATGTGTAATACCAACACTAACTGTGATGAAATCTGAAGAATTCAGCCCACATGTTTCACTTTTCTGTACGCCGAGTTGTTCTTGGGGTGCATCAGATGGCCAGATGCATGATTCACTCAGATTTCACGCAGATTTCCACAAAGGATCTACAACCATCAAGGCAAACTTGCAGATCTCACAAAAGCTTTACCAGCGATAAGCGTAATTTTGCAATACTCTTCTCCTTCTTGCATTCTTCTTTGATCATCTGTAAGAAAAAAAAAAAGCCTCATCCTCGAATGAGATCCCTTATCATCTTTCATTGCACCAATCATTAACTTCCGTCTCCATAATAAGTGACTCCCGTTTGGGCCGGGCCGAGGGGGACGTTTATTAGCCAAGGCCATCCTTTGTAAGAATAGATGGCACGGCCTTGGACTTGGCAAGAGGAAGCATTCCACTCCAAGAAGCAAGCCCCCGTGATTCACTGTTTTTGTTCGAATTTTTTTGCTCGGCCCCTCTCCGGCGTGCCTGAAAATAGTCCTCATTAGGAGCGGATCGATGGCTCCTGCTTGGCAGCATTACTCACGCTACATATCTCCTGTAGCATTCTCAAGGGACATGACTCCTACAGCTCCCACAAGATACACAAATGACAAATTAGTGCAACAGGATGCTGTACTAAATGTTAGAAAAAAAAAAGGAACAAACACCATTCATCCCCCCACTTGACGGGTGTGTAAACACTGGATTCTAAGTTTGGCTGCACCTGCAAGTGAACATTCCCATAGGAAATGCTCTAATTTAGAGTCATTCTTGTCTTTCATTACTTAGGAAAAAAAGATCTTGCACAGGGTAAACAGGGCTCTGCATAGTTTTGTTAGAGTATTTCCCTTTCTCTGGAGTGATTTCTTTCTTCAAGAGGATCATAAAATGTTCTCACTCAAAACAGAAGCATGCTCGCCCAAACAGAGTAAATGAAGGTGATGTGGAATGCATGTTGCAGTCTAATCAATTAGCGAGTTGCCGCACATATCAAATTTTGAGGAGCTTGAAGGTGACATTTTCAAACCATCCTTTATATCATGTCAGATTAACCATTTAAAATCTAATTTCTAGCTCAATTTGGGTCAGATTACCGCTTTGATCCATGTTGTATTATTAATGCACAAATTATTTAAACTACAGTATATATGCCAAAGACACAAGTTGCACATGATGGACCATTGACAAATTTCCTTCCAAAATTCTTTTACCCAGATTTGCACCAGTCAAATGTTAATATGTTCAACAAAGAAAAAGTATACTGCATGACCCAATGACAAAAGTGGTGTGTACATGAACAGAGTGCATAAAGTTGCAATATTCATAATACCACTAAATGAAGCATGTCTTCACATATAATCTGGACATTTTGACAATGCACTGAGCCAATGGTCAGAGCTTGATATCAAAGTCAAAATCATATGGAAGAGCTGAATGAACACTGATGACAGACGCAGTTACTCTGTCCCATTATTCAGCATATCCTTGCTTTTTGCAGTTTGATTGCCTATCATGTTACAATGATATTTAATGCTTATTATTAACTACATTAGTATTTTAAGAACACTTGTCAAATCTGCCAGTGTTCCTCTATCACGTTGAACACAACACAAACACATGGACAGAACAAATGACTTTCACACAAAAGTGAAACATTTCTAGCTACTCTGTCCGACACTGAGCCCTTGATGAACAAACAAGGAAAATGTTCCAAGAACGTTTCAGAAAAGGATGAATAATGTCTGGTAATACCATTTGAATGCACCACAGTTTCAGAGTAATTATGTACTAAGAAATGTTACTTTCCTGTCAAACTTAATGCTAGTGCTGGTGCTGGTGCTATATCTAAAATAACACACTAACATGAAACTCCACCACTTGCTACAGAAATTATGATAAGCGATGTACTTGCCCAACTTCCAATAATATGGATTTTCCTACTTCTTGCAAGTAAAGCATTAAACATTTCTTGTGTGAATCATGTAAGACAGAAAAATTATATATTCATATACATTGTGAGATGAAGAACCTCCATGCATGAACTTAAATTAAGCTTATGCTTTTTCTTGTGGTATTTGAAAAGAAGATATCATGTCAGTTATTAAAAAACAAAACAAAACAAACAAACAGACAAAAGAAGATGAAACTGCAAGATAGCACTTTGCCAAGCAGCAAGAAGCAGCTATCTATGCATTTACAAATGATTAAACACTTGGAACATTGCAGGAAATTGTCATTAGAAACACAATCACATGGTCACATGTGGTGGGGAAACAGCATTGAATATAAACATATTCATTGTTCATGGTTTCGATCGCAAATCATTTCCACAAGGTTGAAAAAGAAAATTAGTCTGGAAACTATGTGTCCATAAATGGTACATCTTGAAGCATTCAACATACAAATTCTTGCACACAGTGCAACATTGTACTACAAATACACCTTCTAATTTATTAGTCAAGGTGCCCTCCACTGGTAGCCAATATCTATACATTTTTTTTTTTTTTTTTTTTTTTTTGGGGGGGGGGGATACAGATGGTGCATGATTATGTAACATTGACATATGGCAAGTGGTCTTACACTGAAAGATCTGAACGCAACATGCTTCAAAGAGTACTGACAGAGCACTGAATGATACGCAACCACCTACCACCATTTCTGGCAATGATTTGACTGTGCAAAATTCCTGTGTACTACCTGTGCTCTACTTCATGGTTGTTGTTCCCTGTGTGTTTTTGTGAATGGGTGTGTATGCATGTTGACGATTTGCACAGCTGCAGCCTTTTGGGGAGGTGCTTGTGTGGCGTGAAGAGAAAAATAATGCAGACAGGCAAAAATCAAAAACATGTCTCGCTTTTCCAGGTAAAGTCCACTGTTGTATAATGATGCTTTGTAAAAAGTATTGGGGAGGAGCCAAGACCCCTACAGTCACAATTTAACCTCATCAAGTCCCAAACACCATGTTGCTAAGGTGTTGTGCTGTATCTATATTTTTCCACAATTTTTGTCTTCCAGACATTACTACCATTCTAGTAAGTAATAAACTGGTAAATATGAATCTAGGCACAAAGGCAAACAAAGAAATAAATTACAAACAAAGTAAACAAAACAGCTATCAAATAAAGAAGACTTTTGTTAAGCAAAAACCTTAGCTTAGGCCAGCACCTTCAAACATTTCTTTAATTAGCATTTTTTTCATCTCAAAAAGCCAGCAATGCACAATCTGCCCATCCTGACTTTGAGAGTGGCTATATAAAAAACTTAGCCTGCTGACTGTAACGAGCTGTAACTAAGAGGTTGTCATTAGTAGCCAAAAATATTCCAAACGCACCATTATCGAACATCAACATTAATGTTATTTTTCAGTCCTTTGCAGGGAAAGAAGTCTAGTTTTTGTGTTCATATCAAAATCACCAATCCCAATAACACATTCAGTTCGACAGCTTTCAACAATGCATCTATAGGACTGATGATAATGACAACTTGTTATATTCAGGAAAGCACATTCAAAAATACAAATCCAACAAACAGGTTCATCCTTGCCTGGAACTGACCTGCATTCCTACCCTAATAAACATTGATAATCTTGGTCTACTTGCATCTCTTGTGACAGAGAAATCCCTTCCAAAAATATTGCCAAAGAGGGCAGCATGCCACTATGTTTTCTTACCAAGGATGTTAGATGGACCAGGCCTCGCAAGTTTGTGTTTGATAATACCATGCAGGGGTCAATAGTTCAGAACAACTGTAACTCAATAAACCAATGATTGAATAACAAGGATTAGTAACATTCAAATCTGAAACAGTGTCAAGAATAAAGGTAAATAACAGAAAATGCTCTACAGCATCTACAACAAAATTTTTGACCTGTCAAAGTGTGAAAGAGTACTAATATTGTTAGCAGAGTCTGTAACACCAATTACATGACATAGCTCTTGTGTGGCTGACCATACAATGTATATCGCACAATAAGGACAAATCAATATGAGCAACTGGCTATTTAGGATCAAGATTTAAAAGGAAGGAGTGCTAGAAACTATTCACAGATGAGAAGGAAACACATCTGACTCAGTTAAGGTGCCATCAGAAAATAGCTATTATAAAATATCATAACAAAAAATATCACAAAGAAAAATATACTGTCAAAACTACATGTGACAATACGTTACCATGTTTGATTTGAATTGCAGATTACTAATCAAACATAACAATTAGCAAGCACATGGCACAATGGAAACTTTCAGGATTGGAGCAGTGTCAGGTACTAACACGACATTGTGCAGATTTAGCATCTCCATTATATATATTTTTTTTCTTTTGGAAGGGGTAGATATATCATAGAGGAGTTGAATTGTTCCAAAATTTATTGCAAATGATTTGGAAGTGATAAAAGTACCTAAAAACCTATTACATGTTCCACAAATCAGGCACTGGCAGTCTGAAAAATTGTATTTTACTGGTCTTTTTAACATTGCATTTGACAAATGATTGCACTTTCCATTGAATTTGCCTATACAAATGTGCAGATTTTGTTACTCCGCAAACATATTTCATATCCAGTGTTGTTATGTAACACAATTTTTCTGGCTACTTACTCCATGTTCCACAGTTACTCTACAAAATAAAAAAAGAAAGAAAAGAAAAGAAAACAAAACAACCCAGCAAACAGTGAAAAAAAAAATGAATATAATGTTTGTCACATAAATCAAACTTATTCATGAGAACACCAAAACAAGAAGAATCTTAGTTACAACAGTTCAGCAAAATTATTAAACAAATTCCTTTAAACCACCCTTTTCCATAATCAAACTATAAAAGCAGATTTATATAAAATCTCCTTCATTACCATGCTTTTTTTTTTTTCTTTTAAATTGGATAATACAAAAGAAAGTTGGTACATTACAAATATTAAAACAGATCATGAGTTGTTGTTTTTTTTCAAAAAGGCAGCAAGTAATTTCATTGTACAATTACAACTCTTGAATTATTTTGCACAAAGGACATAAATCCTGCTTCTCAATTTCACATTTGAATATAACAGAAACTTCAGTGAAGATATGTGTGCAGGTCATGGAGGATGACATCATGACCTCTTCTAATTTGCAAATTAGTTTGCGACCAAACAATTATTGTTTTGTGTCAACATATTAATGTTTAAAAATCACAACTTCTTCTTTTTTTTCAGTGCATAAAGCTTTCAGTGTTTATTCAATTTTATCCCACTTATTAAAGGCAACCTGAAAAAAGGAGTAAAATTTAAGTTAAAATGCTTTGCAACGATGCAACAAGCCTCCATCATCTGTAATCCACCCAACTACAGTTGACTCATATGAGCTTTACCTGACCTGAAAACCACAGTCTGGTTTGGTAAGACAAACGAAAGGGGAGAAAAAGAGAGAAAAAGATACCAAATACAAATACAATGAGACAAACAGGAAACCAAAGCTCATGGTGAACTGATTTCTTACTCACCCAAGAAAGAAGCTGACATCCACGATCACGTTAATATGAGAGGAAACAGTAATGTATGGCTTCCTTTCAAGTCTGTCAAGGGGATGAATTCAAGAATGAAATGAAAACAAAAATCAATCGTGTCAAGCCTAAGTTCATACTGGACGTATTTCCAACTTACTCACTAAAGAAGCTGACATCCTTAATCACATTGATATGAGAGAAAACGATAAGGTATCATTTCCTTTTAAGTCTGTCACAGAAACAAATTTAAAAAATGAATGAAAAAAAAAAAATCAATTGTGTCAGTATCAAGTGAGATGGGCCCGAAGACTTTATATGCCTTACAGACATACATCTGAAGATATGACTTAACCTTTTAGCAACTGAAGATTCTGCACATCATGGCCTATGGTTTCCTGGAAGGTACAGCACTATAATTGCTCTCATTTCGACAACTTTCTAAATGACGTGAAATAGTTCACTCCGTGTTCATTTTGTCTACTTTAAGTTATGTTTATTTGAAAACCTATTAAAGGGACTGTACAGTAGTGGTTGAGGTGGGGATTTATGTTTTGAACATTCCTAAGTGAGATAATGAGAAACCTCTTATGAAATATGAAGGAGCATGTGATTTTCAGATGGATTCAACGTTTATTTGATGAAAATTGGTTTTCAAATGGCTGAGATATCCCCAAAAGTGATAATAATAAAAGACGACATGCCCCAACTTTATTAGGATCTCTTTGTTTCACCTTGTTTTTGGATATCCTAGACATTTCAAAACCGATTTTCATCAAATAAACTTTTGATACCCCTTAGAATTGTATGCTCTTTGACATCTCATAGAGTGGTTTCTGAATATCTCGCAAAACGTTAAAAGCTAAATCCTCACCCCGACCAGAACTGTACACACCCTTTAAGACTTTACCAAGAGAATGGTGAGTCACAGAATTCTGACACACTTTTATAACCTTTGACCTCTTTTAAATTATATAAACATATATTCTATATGAAAACAAAAGAAATGGTAAAGTATAAAACTACACGTATATATAAAAATGGACGGGCGTTTCGGGGGTTTCAGTGACTAATGGGTTAACATGGTTTGGCTTTGAGATGAAGAACTATTCTGTTGAGCCCATAAGTATGGAAGTTCTTTTCAGTTATTCATGCACAGAGTAGCTGAATTCCTACACTGTGAGGACTGTCTTCATGAATGAACTTCTAACTCTGCCAAATGTGTTAAATACTTCCTCATAGACGGCATTATATCACACAAACAAAAAACAAATAAGGTATCTGATTTTGCTATCAGGATGTACACATCAGCACTGAACAAACATAACACATCCATAATCTAATGTCATCGCATCACGTCTTTGCTAAACACCCTCACTGCTGTAATCATTTTTATTTTTTTTTTCTACACTTGACATTTACAGGGCTTCAGGAACATTTAAATCTTTAGTTCTGTGTGATCCCCTACATAAAATACTAGTACATTAAAACCTGTCTATAGCGACCACTGTCTATAGCAGTCACCTGCCATATGCGATCACTAAACACAATGCCCCCAAGAGAAAAGTCATGTTAACGACCCTGTCTATAGCGGCCACATGTCTCCAGCAGCCACTTTTTCATCTCCTGTGGGTGGCCGCTATAGACAGGTTTGACTGTATTAGGTAAGAGTGAAGTATGCCACTTCATGTGCAATTGACTATAATTAATACTGTTCATTCCTAAAACTGCACATAAATACAATATTTATGGAAGTTTAAAGTTTAATTTGTTCCACAAAATATGGAATCTGATTACAACTTCAAATATACATAAGATGGGATGGTATTGTGGACCAATACTGACCAATTCTGAATGCAAGTAGTCAACTGAATATCCTCTTGTTCGTTTATTTGTCTGTTTGTTTTTTTTTTTTAATGAAAGTACTGTGCAGCAGGCATGGCAGAGCGTATAGGTAGTAATCACATTTAATTTTCCCCTTATTATCATGACTAAAACATTGTCACTTCATAATAAAAAGGCATTTTCAGAGCTTGCAGTTGATATTTCTTTTCCCAACATGTAATAGTTGCTAAGAAAATCTACAAAAAACTATTGTAGTTTCAAGATAGAGATAGTGCTTTGTGGTTTTCGTCTAGAACAAAGAGCTCACACTGTGTTGTTGACTCACTGTTACGGAAATTAAATAGCGCCGCCGCTGTTTGAGTTTTTACAGTTATTGGTGTATGCAATAGCAAGAATTGCCTGACAGTTCAAAGATGTCTTTAAGTCTACATTGGCAGTCTTCCCATAGACAGGACCCTGGGATGCTTTTATTTTTGACCCAGATGGCCTGACAAAATAGGCACGATGTTACCTTTCCCTAGATGAAAATTTCATTTCACTGATGTCAGTGTTTGCCGTGTTTACCACCTTGGTGTGTCACACATGATGCTATCCGCTTGGCCAAGGTGCAGGCGTACGTGTCAGATTTTGAAAAGACTTCCTAAGTTTCGTTGTGGTTTCAGTGGTTGCTCGGCTCAGGCGCGGCCGCACTACACAAGATGAGTGGGGGTGACTAAGGTGGAAGTGACTTGGGTGGGAACAGTACAACAGGTACATGGCTAACCACACCTACAGGCATCCTAAAGCTGCCCCTGCTGCTGTCATAAACATTATCAACACAGCTATTGCCACTTCTACAACTTCCACGACTACTTCACCGACATCTCTTATAATCACTGCTGCAGCACATTGTGATCTACAATTGGGTACAAAGGCTTCAGCTGCTAAAACTCAGATAACTACTAGTCCTTCTACAGCAAGAACCACAGCAATTACTTCATCTACTCCTGCTCTTACCAGTACCTCAATTACTCCTTTTACTACTGCCACAATCTCTAGTATTAGTATCGTTACTGATAAAGATGCATGCATTGCTTTTACAACTACTGTTAAACCCCTGCTGCCTCTAGAGGTGTCATGGTGTCATGGTCGACAGGTAAATGCTTGACTAGGGATCATGAGATTGTGGGTTTCAGTTCCATCTGACACGATACCGCTGTGTCTCGAAGGCATAACACCTTACCATCATGAGACCTGCCATGCGGGGTTAGACTGGGCTCCCACAGGATATGAAGTTGTTAAAGCATGGTGTGGTGGCAGCTAGCAAAAGGGCTCCTCTAAGGAGTGGAGATACTGCACATGATGAATGCAGACATATTACATAACAAATAACCTGTTTACCTGTAATTGTTTTGTGTCATATTCTCTGTTTCTCCGTACGTTTACTGTGTCCATCAATCTCCATCCCCCACCAACACCAATATCTGAGCTGGTGAATGCTGCAGAACATCAAATGAGCCTACCTTTCATCACTGCATGATTGTGTACACACATTTTATGGCAGTAATTTCTGAACAAATAATCTCCCATGGTCCACTTTTTTACACTTGGAAAATAATTACAGCATTACTAGAAATGAACTCTATTCAGCCTCATTTCTCAAGCTCTTGTTAACACTGGCAGTGCCTGTCCATGAAGAGCTGATCTCCATGTTTGAGTGGAAAAGACCTCAATATTTTATGGCTTCATTATTTCTCAAACAAACTAAAAAAATAATGTGTGTGTGTGTGTGTGGGGGGGGGGGGGAGGGGTGGGAATCACATGAAACTGAATATTTGCTCTCACCTGAGCTCAAATTGCTTGGCACTGTCTTCAAAACATGACAAAAGCTGGAACACAACCTTGGAAAAGACAGAAATAGAAAATACAAGGCTGAAGAAAGTCTATTCACTTAAGTACATTTGTACATTGTAACTATGGAAATGTCATCACATTATAATGAAAAACTACATGTAATATATCTTTGTATTACATTTTCATTGTTAATGATGGAATGCAACAAGGCCTGGATACTTTTGTGGCACATCATATTCTGTCAAATATCAATGACTCGCACAGAAGTCCTAAAAAAAACCACAACAACAAACATTTAACCTATTTAAACTTGCCAACACATTTAATTAATGAGGCATTTACTGTCAGTGATAGTGCTTTCAATTATATCCCTGTGAGATACACATAACCATGCTATGGACTTCTTTGTACTTGTAGACCACCCAGTATCCTACTTAATCGATCTTCATGACTTCCAAATCCAAGTTGCATATTTTCTACTGAAAGCAATGAAACGGCTTTAAGACAGACCTACCATGGGGTGGACTATTTTATACTTGTATACAAGAGGTTGAAGTTGCTCCATAACCACCCTGAGCTGGGATGCTGGACCATGGCACTACACAGAAAAGAACATTAACAACAAAATAAATTGATATTACGCGGTGTATGAATATATACTAGGTAGAAGACATACATACGATCATAAAGATTTACGAGTTGATAGCATTGTTTTTAAAGTACTGTTACATCACTGCCAATATTCTTTTATTTTTATTGAGAATCGATTGATGCAAACGCAATTTCTATGAGGAAGACAGATGTTACAGACTCTATACTGTCGCAATCACTGAAGTAAAATGACTTAGGAATATGACCTTTGGCTATTCATCATATTACTACTTTATTGTTATGTACAATACACATCACCTTCAAGCAATACATCAAGCCACTTCATGGATGACTTATTCATTTTGTCAGTTTCTTGTGTTAATATCGGACCCTAAAATTTGGATGGATCATCAATCTGCCAGTTGTTCTACAATAAAGCCACTTTTTTCTAACATTGGAGAGTATACAATTTTGTGGCTGGCCAATGTTGGGGACAAAGTTTAGGCTAAGGTAGGCTCATTGTATTAGTGGCTTACATGATGCATTGTCCAAATTAAATCCTCAGCTGTTGCATATTCTTGACACACACAGTCTCCAGGACTGGGAAATTCTTTGTTACTACTCTTTGCTACATTTAATTTCACTTTCAACATTTTCTTACTCCAGTAAGGCAAACTTCATGCATAGTTCATATTTTTTATGAATATCTGACGAGAAATTCATCTTTATTCAATTTCTCTTCCATTCAAAGGCTGAAAGTGTGCTTTGAAAATGTTGATACTGTTTTGTTGAGGTGGTGATCCCATTCATTTTAGTCTAAATTAAACAAAGATGACTGCATTATCATTTTTTTCCTCTGCATGTGTCGTCATGCCAAATTGACAGACACTTTTAAGACACTGCAGTATTCACCACATGATCTTGAAACTTGCAGAGTTTCAATCGCAAGAGGGCAGCATACCAGCTAAGGCTTCATGCTAAAGTCATCTCTGTACAAGTGTTTCAACACAATATTTGAAGCACAGCGTGAACTACCCAGAAAGCAATACCCAACTGAATACATAAAAAGAATTGTCTTAAATACTGAACAAGTCAAAATGGGGGGATTCATCTGTGCTTTGAACACTATGTCAAAATGCACTCCTCTGATATGAAATATTGATGAAAAAGACACACACAAAAAACCAAACAAACACAACAACAACATGATTTACACTAGGCCTCAGTACTTTATGAGTGAGCAAAATAAAGACAAAAACACGATTTACATTAGGTCTCAAGACTTTATGAATGAGGTGATGAAAAGGGGAAAAATATCTACTGGTACTCCGGAGAATTACAATTAAAGGGGTTTTATCAGTCATGTTCTAAAAATACTGTCATTTCTTTTAATTTTGAAGATCAGGAGCACTCACATATTTTCTTCTCATACTACTAAATATTCATGAGGACCTAACAAATCTGTTTTACAGAGAACTATGTTTGTAACTTGCCAATACTTTTTAAGATTTTACTCTCCTGTATTTGGTCCCGACCCCAATGGGGCCACCCCTGCATCTGCCATAAACAAACTTGGAATTACACTCACCAATGTATTTACTCAGTGTATGTCTAGTTCCTTGGATCTACCATAAACAAGCTTTTAACAACAATCACTAATATACTTACTGATAATAATATCTTAGCTTATCACTTCTGGTTCTCGAGAGTATTTGTACAGATTTCTTAATTCCCCCCACCCACCACGGAATGTTGTGTCCCTGGGGCCCTCAAGTGGGCAATGGTGCCAATTTGTACTAACACAAACCCTATCATCATATTGATAATGGCTATCAAGTTTGGTGAAAATCTGTCCATGCATCTTAAAGAAGATGATAATGTGAAAACTGGGCCCCAATTTGCTCTATTGTTCCTCATGTACTAACTTACTGTAATAACTCATTGCACTAGCTTAGCTTTATCACTTCTGGTTCTAGAGAAGGAGATTTTTAAGACTCCTTAATTTGGGGACCCATGAGGAGTTGGGCATGGTGCCCATTTGAACAAATTGAGATTTTATCACCCTAGGAATGCTACATGCCAATATTGGTGAAAAACTGTTATTGGGATTTCAAGAAGAAGCTTAAAATGTAAAAAGTTTAAGCACAGCATATGCCAGATACCAGATGATGAATGATAACAATGCTTACTTGAGCCTTTGGCTCAGGTGCACTAATAATGTTGTAGTGTATCCAGTGGCGGATCCAGAGGGGGGCGCACCAGGCATGAGCCCCCTCATTTATTTTTTGTTAAAACAAAAGAAATAAAAAGAACAAAATGGGGGGGGGGGGCAGGTGCGCCCCCTTTAATTTTGTAAAGGCGCCTCCCCTTCACAGAACTCCTGGATCCGCCCCTGTGTATCAGTCAAAGGCAGTTATCTCAGTGAAAGTTACCTGCAATGACACAGTGAATTCTGGACGTACAATCTCAGTGCTGGAAGGTGTGGATTTCACAGTGACCTCAGGGATTCCCCCTTCAGTCTCGATGATTGAGGACAGGCAGCAAGATTGGGTTTTCAAGACACAACTGATAGGAGAGCCGGCAGTAACTTCCGAACTTGGACACCTCCCTTCACACCTCAGAGACAGTAAGTCTGGACAGCACTCTGGATTGGAAAAAATATCATGATAGAGAATGAAGGAAACAAGACTTCAGTAACGAAAATTTTTGTCCTCTTTCAACATATATTATACATGACTAAAAAGATATTAAATGGAATTGTGCCACAACTAAAAGGTTTCACTACAGATTTTCGTTACTTTTTAAAAAATAATCATCACATAAGTGCAATGCCATTGGTTATACACATACTAAAGACTGGATATTCCTCTTTAGTGTAGCAAACTTCCATGTGACCTGACAATTAATTTCATATCTAGTGAAGATAACTTGGTGTGCCTCTGCAACAGCTAGTTATGCAATCCTTGTAAAAAACAGCCAACAGACTCTGTTACAATAGCTTGCATAAGGCAGGTACTTTTCCGATTACACTCACAATTACATGAATCAGATTTACACAGTCTGAGGATGGACTTGGACTCATTGCAAAGTGAATTCATAGAACATATTGCATTTTCTCCAAATTTGACACCCATCATTCCATATTCTGCGCAATACCAAGGGGAATGGCTCCATCAAAATGATTATACCATGATATGCCATGTACTACAGTTATGAATGAAACACAATATTTGTGCTGAATCAAAAGTCAGCATATCATACTTGAAGTGTCAAATGTCAGTAGATCAATGACATACATTTTTTTTTTTAATTCAATTTCTCTCTTCTTTGAGAGAGAAAGCTCTGTTTTAACAATTAGAATATATCTGACAGTATTGTTGAAGCAAGGTCAGCATTAAAAATCATATACCATGATGACTCTGGTGAAATTATTCTGTGATACCTATCCATTGTCATTATGCATGCCAGTTCAAATCATACAGTATTTATCACTGACTGCAATTCTTGAGTACAGTATATCAGATCAGGTATCAAAATTCAAAGATCTATAAAGGCTTCCTTCAGTGGTGGGGTGCTTCAACAGGACTAAATTGAAGGCTACCATGCCAGATTAAACTAAATCTACCGGTAACTACCATTCATTACATCTCACCAATGAGGTCTTCACTCCGCAATGACACCACCCCTGGTCCGTATGCAGAGACTGCAAAGTAAAACATAGATTGTGGGAGATCAAAAGGTAGGCAGAGAGCAAACTATATCACATAATTTGCGCGGGGTTTATATCATGCATATATAACAAGCACTTCCAAATTAAATGTCATTCCTACTCTCACTACATCCAATGTATATTGTCTCCTTCTGTGCACTTGTGCAGTTTTGGTTATTTTGGGATTTGTCTAACTTTGGTTTGACTGGCTTGTTTTTTTTTTTTGTTTATGTTTTTTTTTTTTTACCTCTGATGTGAAGAATACAAGTTATGATAGGGTTATTAACAAAATGGCTGAATACCATGTATACAACGGAGAACATAAACACGGAAATTATCATCATCTATGCACAATGTGCAGGTATATTTTGCATGCAAATTATTGGTATGTCATTAATCAACTATCAAATATGAAGCTGTACAGAAATCTTGTCTTCCAAACTTCTTACAATCATGATACATCACAATACAGTGCACTCCCGTTATAACGAAATGCTCGGGACCGGCAGTTTTCTTTCGTTATAACGAAATTTCGTTATAACCGAACAAATACAATATATAACGAAAACAAGAAAATCACATATATATCATATTCTGTTTGCTGAATACTCATCATACACTGAAAAGCTATATGAAATGTGATGGGATAACTGTATTACAATAATAAACGCAAGTTCCCCTCAGAAACTGTGCGTGACACAAGGAGCGAACACACAGTGATGTGAAGCGTTCACTCATGCAGGGACGCTATATATGGTTGTTCCGCTACGTATTTTCGAAAGCAATTCGCATTTCGTTATAACGGAGCACATTTCTTTTGTTTTTCTTTGTCTGTGGCACTCGGAAAAGACTTCGTTATAACGGAAATTTCGCTATAACCGTGTTCGTTATAAGCGAATTTTGTACCATAGACTTTAATGGTGATAATTTTGGGACCAGAAGATTTACTTCGTTATAACGAAATTTCGTTATAACCGTGTTCGTTGTAACGGGAGTGCACTGTATTCCAGTTCTTTTGTGATGCTTAAATTGCAAAGCCACTCTCCAGTTTCTGCTACTGTATCAGCAGCCCGGGTAAGACACTTACTTTGGAGATCACACATGCCTGCCGCTTCTCCATCTGAATCCTGTAGTCTATTGATGCAAACATCTACCTCATGAATAGAATGCTTGCTACCCCATCTCCCTGTCTTAGCTGGGAGGATGAACTCTACAACCTAGATCAGGAAAGACATATATCTCAGGGTTATCAAAAGGATGAAAATAATTCTCAAAAAAAAAAAAAACAAACAAACAAACACAGACACGAAAATTACATTCAGGGTGAAGCTTCATTTACATTATACAAGTTGTATTTAAGAAACTTAACAGTCCATATGTTTGGCACATATAGTATCTTTGCCAGGTGACATACAACGCATATACCAATGTCATTATTATCCCTGTTGGCCAATAATTCAAATTACCAGATGACATACCAATATCATTATTATCCCGGCAGATGGCCAATCATTCAAATTAGGTATAAATTTGAACATTTTTTTTTTTTTCCAAAGCAAATAATATCATTTGTTAACCAGACCACACGATACAGCTTTGGCATTTAGAGTTCTCGATCTACCATTCTCTTTTGTTATTTATAAACAACATCAAATTTCTTGTGGTTAGCAGAAATGCAAAGACAGACCATATCTGACAGTTTCATGGAATTTCACAAAATAAAAAAGCTAATTATACAAGAAAAGTTGACAATTTCATCTAAAAAAATAGGCCAATAGTGTGTTTGTTTCACTTCACTGCAAAATATCCGAATGACCAACCATGAGAATAGCTTCCAAGGAACAGCCACTGGAATTACTGCAACAAGTATTTGCTGTTTCATTCCATTAAAACTTGTCCATTAAAATTCAAAATGTATTCTATCACATTCATGATTTGTTTGCTTCACTTAAATGTCAAAACTGAAGAAAAAAGAGAGAAAGATTGGGCATCTATGTTGCATTGTAACATTTAGACTACATGATAGAAGGGGTTTTGTTTCAAGACATTTATCTTTATTTCAAAGGCCTAAAACCACATGCATCCTCACCTTTCGAAAAATATCTTGAGTTAAAGATGACATATCGCTTCTCAATCTTAATCTGCATGGTTTCATCAGCATAGTGTCCTGAGCTTACACATCCACATGAACTTGGTGTGTTGTCTTCTCTGATTTAATCAGATCAGAAATATTTGAAATGTATCATCATTCACTTTATCAGAAGGTCGGATGGACGCCGCAAGGTCAATAAACTTGTTAATTTTCAAGCCAGCATACTTTTATATTCCTTGCCCTCCATAGTTGAGTAGAGTCTATCTTGTATGTCATACTTACCTCCAAAATAGCTGTCACACTTGTACTCACAGGACTCATATTTCTCCATAGATTTTGCCACATGTAGCTCACGTCAGCATTTCAAATTGAGGCATTCCTTCTGCTACATTCTGCACTCTAACATTAGAATGAATAAGGATACAATTATGAAAGGGTTAAAGCGCAAACATTGCCATTGTCATTCCATATAAAATGATCACCATCACTGGTCATCGGCTTACACTCTACAGGTTTTAATTGTGACGTTACAGGGCTAGAACTACAAATTTGTACTGTAATAGTAGTCTACATCTAGACCTAGGAGATGTTTATTTAGTAATTTACATTTTGTACAAGACTACAAGAAAAGTATATAGTAGACCGTTCTACTTCTATCATTTGTAGATTTAGAATTCTATTGTCGTATGCAACCTCACGGGCTTCGCTTCTAAGTGTAGGTCTACGGGCATAGCATATGGCATACCTAGCCTGACCAGACGCTGTTAATAAGCTACGCGAATACAGCGTCTGACCAGCGAGCGGGCACCTTCAAAGTGGGGAACCACAACACAACTACAAAACTTATGAAAATTTATACGTTCTTTATAAACAGTGCACACGTTACCAAACGTTACTCACCTTAAGTGCATGCTTGTATTACAGAAGGTTCATAAGTCCATTGAGAGCCCTCGTGATAAGTCCGTGGAACCAAAAAATGATACTTTCTGGCGGATTCCCTAACATCGTCGGGGTTCATCGTTGCAGAATTCAAAATGGCACCTTGATCTCTGCGGAAATCTTTTGCGTGCGTGCGATGCGCTGCTTGAGTGTTGGTGTAGCAGCACGGTCGACAACGCGACCTTTTGAAAGGGCATTCAGATCATGTGACCTCCCGGATATTGGATATGGCCTGGCGTGAAAGACGATGTACCGTTCGTGAACCGTTCACACATGCTGCATATAACCATCATTTTAGGTAAGTTATTAAATCTAAATTTCAATATTCATAGCATATAGATATGAAGTCTCATTATCATTTTGTTCGTCAGATGAGTTTGAAGTGACAAAAAAATGATCTAAAGTATCAAAATTCAATCCGATCGCATGCGATCGTTAGACCCTCTTCGTGTTTGGAGCTTCGCTGGTACAGCCCTGTTGCGCTACGTATGTACAGCGGCGACTGGGCTGTGTATAGTTAATGGCATACCAAGCCGCAGGTAGGGTTGGACCTACTACTAATCGACCGCCTAATGTTTATTTGCTTGATAAGAATATTTAACACTGAAATTCACGTAAAAAACTTGACCTACGTGATTGAGAAAATCCAGCTCTATCAAATGCCGTTGTTCCCTTTTCGATTCGAAGTTTCAGTGCAAAAATATCGCCGACGAACTTGCGTGGCCTCGTTTCAGCTCCCCGCGGTAAATCGCGTTTTTAGGATCGACCGCTGATTTTGCATTGACAATGCACGTAAACCAAGTTGTATTGAACACCGTGTTGTACGAAGCTTTTTAGAAGCCTTTTAGAAACTTCCATAGACATTACATTGTGCTGTCATTACGATTCGGTGAAAATATTCATTCGAAATTTTGTCCTTGATTAAAACCATTAATGAAGAGTGAATTATCGCGTTTTCCCACACCATCCTAATCTACATTCAAAGCCAATCCATTTTTATGTGCTTTGCGCGCAGAGAAGTGCGTATTAAGTGTTCAGTGCGCGAATTATACGCGGTCGGTTTCAATAAGGGTGGTTGATATGTAGTAGGGCTACCATACACATCAGGTACTCCATACTTCTTTACTTGCCAATTCTACCGCATTTGGCAGTAGACTACCGCTTTTGAAAGATTTCATTAGCATTCAAGCTAGCGCTGCTCGCATAGGCATCCTGGATTCTACCGCTTTCTCAAATGAAAATGTTGGCAAGTATGGTACTCCACTGTATTTCAAAAACCTGTCGTCTGCAAGCAGAGCAGAGGAGGTAGGACTCTGGGCCCCATTTCATAAAAGATGTTAGGATGTCAACTCTTGCTGGAATGGCAACTTCCCATAGCAACAACCAATCAGGAAGCTTGATTCTTGCTGTTACCATGACAATTGCCATTCCAACAAGAGTTGCTATCGTATCAACTTTTTATGAAATGGGGCCAGGAGGGTTGGTTGATCTATCACAGGATGCTTTTTTTTTTTTTTTTTTTTTTTTTTTTTTTGGTGGCTCTAAAACTCCGTACTCAGAGGATGAAATTCCGGGAAAAAATAGCACGAATTATTCACAAAGTCCTGAAAATTACGAATTCGGCAAAATTGGGAAAACTTATTCACTCCGATTTTTGGAGAATAGACTTCAAATCACACATCACTGCACTCGTCTGTTAGCCACTGTACTGAAGCTTACCCTACCAGCTACCACACACACCGTGCACCAGCGCCGCTGAACACCAACACTGACGGGCAACACTTCGGCGGGGCGAGGGCACAAGCGCAGTCTCTCAAAGACAAAGACTCAAACATCTGTCTTCTTTATGATTATATGATCATAACTCACACAAAGGGAAGTTGCAGACAAAATAAATCTATACACCTGATATTTAGATTTGAAACCCTCACGTAAATGTGCAGGCTGTATTGTTCACATACCTCTCAGTACGTCAGCTCTCTGTCTCGTCTCGCGCTTTCTCCCCATTCCGTAGACACTGACCAATGTTTTTTGTGTGTTGTCCGTACGTAAACAGACAATGCATGCTGTAGTAGTAGTATGCTACAATGACAGCTGATGAAACTTAGTCTTGAATCAAGGTCAAAGATATTATTATTACCTTTTCTCACCTGGTATGTTTTGCAAAATTGATATTCCTTGTATTTGCTCATCAACATATTTTCAGGGTTTATCACATCAGTTGTCACCTGAAGATGTACGTGGTGAGGAGTGATGAACGGTTTCAAACTAAAGACCTGGCTTTTAGTGGACTACATTTTTCTATTATAGGTACGATTTTTCTTTTTTTTTTCAAATGATTTGGACTGACTGCCGAACACATATTGGTAATTATGCTAAATGCCTTTTTTACGAAAAAACAAACAAACAAAAACCACCTTACATTCATGATATTCAAGCATTGATTAGTAAGAACTGTACATGAAGGTAACTTAGGCCTAAAATTTTCCTTTCTCGATTACTGCGCAGATCACTAAACCCTTAAGTAAATATTTCAAATCGAGGCAATCAACAAAGAGTAATAAATTGTTACAAAAACATTGTAAATGCAAAACTAAATGTATGATAAAAATGTGACTGTTGGAATACCAGTGAATCAATGTAATGACATGGCAATGTGGATACCTCAAGTTAGCCTACATGGTCTCGCTCTACGGGGAGCGACCTCATTGAGTCACATATTCCTGCCCAATCTTTCGGCTACCATGTGAACGAAACATTTGCCTTGTTATCATTATCATTATTGTTGTTGTTGTTGTTGTTGTCATCATCGCCATTGCTGTTATTATTATTATCATTATTATCATTCATTTGACATTTGCAAGACAATACAAGTGAACGTTCAAACAACAGACAAACAAACAAAATAGGCATATAATACAAGGGTACAAAAAGTCAGGCTTTCCTCGATATGTTTCTTACATTGCTGGGCTGGAAAAAAGCAATCAAAATCAATACGGCCTTTGGGCCTTGCCAACCAAACTTGGAATAACACACACACACACACACACACAACCACAAATCAATATAAATATGCGTAATTTCAAATTTAGCATATACACATGAATTATTTTACATATAAAGTAGACAAATCACTATGGCGACTGGCGCTCCTCTGTCATCTTGTACTATCATCCTAACAAATCTATAAAGCATCTCGACAATGCCAGACAGCAAGCTTCACATGATTAACCACTATGATTAATCATATGATAATCACTATCTGTACACACAAGAGATATACAGGCCTACCTGTTTAATAGTTCAGATAACTTGTATGGGGACAGTGGGGATATTGTCAAATTGTGCACAGCCAAAGAGAAGGAAAATATTCTTCTGAGGAACTTCAAATCAGATGCAAAGCATTTATGGAAATGATGTGACTTTAAGCAATCATTTTCATGCCAAATTTGGGAAAATTTCCATACTGCAAAATATTCAAAGTTTACTGTACTTGCATGACATGACTCGACCCTGGAATAGGTTTGTTTTGTTTGTTTGTTCATTTTCCATCTGAGAAGATGGCTGAATAGCCCATATTCAGCTACGTTAAGCTGGTCTTCCATGGGGTCCAGTTGGATGTGAGATGGGACCACTTCACCGGGTTAAACACCCTGCTCTTTGCGATGAATGAATGTAGCGGGATCTTTTACGTGCAGGAGTTGTTACTCCCTCATACATGGGACCTCCATTTTATGTCCTATCCGAGGGACAGAGTGTTTTGCCTCTTGCTAGAGGGGACGGTATGCTTACACACAACATTGCTCAGTCCAGACTCGGGTTCGAACCCGGGCCGCGTGATCGTGAGGCAGACGTGCTACCGACTGAGCTAACTCACCGCCCTGGTCAACTTTAATGGAGAAGACAACTCATCATGATGACATACCACTTACATAAACTCATCTATAGACACAGACAGACACTAAATGCACCTCAGAACTTCGGCACACATAAAGACACTATACAATTACACACATCAATACCTACATACATACACATATACAGTCATAAATACATACTAACACATATATATTCATGAATCACAAGCTAGCAATACACCAGGTTACTGTAAAAGTTGATATTTTCACGCGACTAATTTTTTTGCACTCGGTCGGGTAAGAAGAGTTTCTCATGTTTTTAATTCTGCGGAATACAGACATCAACTACTGGAACATACTGCAAGCACAAATATTCGTGTGCTTTTATTTTCGCGTAAGTTTCGGATTGCGCAAAATGTGAGAAAATTTCAACAACGTGAAAATTTCCACTTTTACAGTAGTTAGCAAAGACGGACAAGTACGCAATGCGCGAACACACCATCACTATAAAACACACGTTCACAGTCGCTGTGCTGTTTTCTTCAAAATCTAAAAGGCAAGATTTTATTGGACTGTGAACATCCAAGTGTGTAACATCCACACAACAGAGATGAGAATAGTACAGGAATGAAAGTAACTATGTGACTATGATTCCCTATTCATATCGTCTTAATAAAACCCCACACATCCAATCTACATATATCTACACACAAGACATGGTTGGTTGTCTTCATATCTCTAGACACTTCCATCACACCAATGTCTAATTTACTACCTAGTCTACCATATTCCAACTTAATCTGCCAATCATATCAAACAATATTGATAATGCTCTCTTACAAGGAATGATTTAAGAATATTTGCAATGTTATCAAATTTCAAAACTTAAAAAGTTCATTTTTTTTTCCTTCTAATATTTCAATTGGTTTTGGTACAAAAAATATGCCTTCCACTGAAAGATACTTCTTTATGATCAGTCATTCCATTATTTGACATTGATGAATACTCTTCAGAGGAATAAATTCTTCTCTGTACATAGTATGGAATATATTATGTTCACATACATCATAAACACACATGTACACTTGAGTATATGATTCTATTTGTACAGCTTTACAACGCATTTAAAGGCATTATCTACACTGAACAAAACATTGCCTATATAGTAGACTTGCCAGCAGCTCGCCAGCATTTTCCAATCTAGAAAATTCAGGAAATTCCAAAAGTTTACATGCAGAAAGCACAGTGAGGGAAATGTACACAAATAATATTCATATATAAATTACAGTAATTCAAATTCATATATCAGCACATGCTAAAAAACACGCCAACATCAGCAACCTGCATAAAAAACCCCTCTTACACTACCTTCATTTCTGCTTCAAACCTGCAATTGCGAACTTTGATTTAAATCAACCAATTGTCAACTTTTCTACACACAAGTGCAATCTCTGTGAAAACACACTGCCACACAGATTTCCACGATGGGTTTTGTGATCGAATCCGCTCATTTTGTGAACGAGGATCATGCAGCAAAAACCTAAACGGCACCAACTTTCAAGCAACAGGTTTGAATTTTAAGCACTCTTTGGAAAATGCAGTCTATATTTGTCATGAACACAATAGCCTGCACTGGACATGAAATATGACAGGAAATGAAAGAAAAGAAATATCCTACCAAAAACGAAACTTAACAGAACAAAAACCAGAAGCAAAATATGATGTACAGCTCTCTTGTATGTCAGAACAGAGCAAGACACATATACATCTAGACAAGGGATACATTCGTTGGCATGTGGTATGTACAAATATTCTCCTGTAAGTCAATGCACTATATTCTCCACTAAAGATATATCTAACCATATTGATGTGGGACTGACAGCATACGACCAATCCACATTCACATAAAAAAAAAAGAATTAAAATTTTTTTTTTTTCAAATGTACTGAGACAATCTCAATTACTCCTCTATTGCGAAGGTGGCAACTCCACTATTGAGTTTCCCCATTTATGTCTAGCGTACTCTTGATCATCACACACTTTTGTTGTTAAGTTCCCTGAAGCACATCCTTCCATTCAAGCATCTCCTTAATTTAGAGTGTCTGAGCCAAATCCTGATTTTAAGGTGGAACAGCTAGCTGTCCAAGTTTATAAAGTATAACTTTTTTTTTTCCATATTTCCAGTCGACAAGTACAAATTCGTCAAGTTTACCCCCTTTTCCCAGGTCTAGCATTCATGCATCTTCAAGCTATCACAAAAACATCATATCAACAAGTAAAAGCAATTTAATTACACTTGATTGGACCCTTGTGAACATAAACGAGTTCTTATATGACTATGCAAAAAAAAAAAAAAAAAAAAAAAAAAAAAAAACAATAAAGCACACTCTAGAAAGGCAGGAAAACCCTTTTGTGCATAAAAGTGTTTTTCACGAGTCAGACAAAATTGTTTCATGATTACTCTAAGACTACTAGGATTTCCACTGAGATACATGCTGAATAGAGAATACAAATTAGTGATCACTTTAAGAAAAATGATCATGACACTTTGGGATAAAGAATTGCAGACCATTCTCCTTGTAGCACCAAAATATCTTTCTGGTTAAAATATTTGATGCTTGATTGAGTGATAGAAAAAAAACAACAACAACCCAACAACATATATTGTCTTGATAGTACCACATTTAATCTGTTGACTAGATCTTTTTGTTTTTTAGAAGGACAAAGCTTGTACATTCTAATCTTTATGAAAAGAATGCAAGATGACCAAGAATTCATTGTTGCACGCCAAGTGATAAAGCATATCAAGAATACACCTAAATAGTTCACAAATGTTATAAATCCAGACGACAACACAAACATAGGCCTGCAGCACACTGGGTGGCAGGGATTCATGTCTCCCCTAGACGCACTCGTAACTCCATAACTCCTCATTACAACTCGTGACCATGGAATCACCAACAATGGTGCATCCCTGATTCACGGTGCTGTAACATCGGTAGCAAAACACACATCATTAGTGCCTTCCATAATTTTAGGTGCTGAGAATACACCAAGTGTGCATATTTCATTTTATCTTCTTATTTTTTGGCACAAGTTTGAGGCACTTGGCTAATATCACATGTGGTTGTACTTGGTACATCATTTATTTCATTCTCTCTCTTTCCTTTTACATCTAGAGGGAACACAAACACACAGCATGAAGAAAAAAAAACTAGCTGTCAACAAAACCCTCTGTTTTCTCTCAACGCCACTGAGTGGAAACTTTCAGCTGAAATAATGGAAGCACTCACATACTCTCTCCTCACAAATGCAAGGAATAGGGCTACAACCCCATGGGTGGCATTAACAGCAAGTTGAAGAGGGAAGATGTACATCAGACACATGTTGCATGAAAGATAGGCACTGTCGCCTCCCTCCCATTTTCACTTCACTGGCAAGCCAACTCCCATTACTCATCAAAGTACAAGGGACTAAGCGCATACTGTCTATACACACATCAATGTTTCAATTAGCATGATACTGAGCAAGGGACATAACGCCAATGGCATTAACTAGATCTTCGGCGGCTGGATCACACAAGTCTGTAAAATACAATTACTTTGGCTTGTGAGCGAAAAAAATGGTTTAACAAAAAAATGGACAAATTATCAGCATGTTATATTCTGTCAATCTCCTCATGCAGTTTTGCATACTGTGAAACCAGACATTTTTGCACGCATTTTAATTTTGTGAGAGCGAAGATTCACAACATATAAATACATTTGAAAGTTCTTGTCTACACTGTATGAAATGAATGCCAAAGACAATTCTCAAAAATTTTATGCCGTGAAATAGGCAGTTGGTTTCAAATTGCGAAAATTTCATGCCGTATTTCAGGTTTTACAGTTAATATACACACATGCATATGCACTTGATTCAACTCATCAAAGGTGAGAGTTGGGATTACAAAGAAAATTAATTCTATCTAAATCATTTCATTTTTCCTTTAAAAAAAAAAAAAAAAACCTCAGTGTTTTCATCATGCCAAATATTTGAGAAGTTAAAATCTTGAAGTTTAAAGACTTCTACAACCCATCCAAATTCGGCTTCTGTTGATTATTCATTGGCATGAAAGTAGCAAGAAATGAGTACTTGCTAAAAATGATCCGATACGTCAAAATACTCCATGTCTGGTATTGTTCTCCATGTGACTAAAATCAGCTGACCAGCGACTCTAAAGGACCATGTATGAGATTTCATACTTGCATGTGGTTGCCATGTACTCAATCCAATGGGGAAAAAGCAGTGTGTCATCCCACTGCCGAATTAATAGCACCAATCTACGGAGGGGGGAGGGGAATTCAAAAAGAGCCAATTGAAAAAAAAAAAAAGAATTATCAGGTTAAACATTCAGCAGCATGATGGAATACATACATTTGTAGAAATTTACCCCAGTCTCCAGACGCTATGAAAACAAGGGATGCTACAGAATGAAAATAAGGCTACTGTAAAACCAGAAATGATTGCACGCATTATAATTTTGCAAATTTCAGGAAGAGCCAAGATTCACGAAATTAAAATGCACATGAAAGTTCTTGTCTACACCATATGCATTGAATGCCAGTGACAATTTGAGAAAATTTCATGCTGCAAAGATATCTTTCTTTACAGTTTTGGGAACTGCTACTGCCATGGTTGAACAGATAATTTTCAGCAAATTTTTTCACAATTTTTTTTTTCACACTGATTGATCATTTAAGAGGATTTAAGCTCATCACTAATTACAAGGTTATCTAGACCAACAAGATGTGTTGAAGATATTAAAAAAAATAAATAAATTCTCCTTTGTTCAAAATAAGCTTTCAATTCCGAATGTTAATCTTCTTCTCTTTTTTTATGTTATATTAACAGATGTTGCCTGCTGTTTTTTTTTGTCACAGAAGTATGACAGAAATGTGCAACTTTCCATCTGTGATTTTGTAATTGTCTTCCAAAGGTTTGCATGGCCTCGAATGTAAATACATGCATACTACTCATCAGCAGATCATATCTGTAGATTATCATTACATGACACTCAGCAAACATACATGCACTTGTTTTCCCTTTGCTGGAAGAGTAAAGGTCTTCACAAACATTTCTTTTTTTCTTTTGCCTGCAAAAGAGGCCAAACCTTCATTCTACACTGATATGGAAAGCTTTGCTTTACAAATACATAAAGGCAAGCATGTCCTAAGCTCCCGAGCAAATCATAAGACTTTTTGGTCACCTAGTAGAAAATATTCTGACCTACTGCACAATGTCCACTCATCGATATTTGTGAACTAGTGAAATTTTGGGACACATTGGACACAACAATATGAGAACTGTCTTTTAGGTGAGTGCTGGCAAGGCATATACTGATATTTATTCAGCTTACAATGGGTTAAAGAAACAAACCAGATCTTCCTATCCCCTCCACAGTTTTTTTCAGTACACTGGTCAGCTCCCTGTCATCTTCCAGCAGTTAACACAACACCAACTCCTTCATAAGATTGATGTGACTTTGTCGATGAAAATGACCACACTTAATACTGACGGTAAATTATTTGACAACCCTGCATATTATATTAACCATTCGACACAAGTGACTGGCATGGCTGGATGATGACTGGCCAAGTGCTATGAGCCCCCGGTGTCCACTTTCTCTGAAGTGTGCGAGATGCAATGACCCATGGCGACACCAGCCATTGTTTGAGCAGCTAAATGTTAGAGAAGAAAAAAAACAACAACAACAACACAAAGATTAATACATATTTATCACTCATTTCCCATCACGGTGCACAAATGGTTTGTAACTGTGAAGAGCATGACAAAGTCTAACATTTGCTTTCTCAACCTGAAGATGGATAATTGAAAATGCAGCTGTCATTGAAAGTTTTTTCCTTACTTCAAATCTGTTTTCTCTTACTCTAATCCTAAGATGCACCATCTGAATAATTAATGCGATCATCGGTATGGGAAAATTTGTTTCCCCTCATACAAAATGATTTCAAATATATATAGTAAGAGCTGCATCTTTAGTAGAGCCATAGCCCTTCAAACTCATGTGGCTAACTTGTGATCAGTAAGGCAGTGTGTGTGATGTGCATGATGCAGTTTCATCGCTTGAATTTCTGACATACTGCAACTTTTCCGTCCACATCATTAGATGTACCAGGAAAATACAAGAGAACGACTCATATACACGCAATAACCGTTGCTCACCATCTTCAGAGTCTGTCACTTTTATAAGCTCTAGAATTCTTTGTCAATTACAAACTTAAAGGACATTACAAGGCTAAATACCTTCTCTCTCCTTCTTGCGAAATTTTTTCCTCCTCCGGTCAATGCTGGCCACTTCCTGTTTGAGTTGTAGGTACACATTGCGAAGTTCAGTCAGCTGCCGTTGGATGATGGCGATACGTTCTTCTGGGTCTTTCACGTTGGACAGATCTAAAAACAGGGGAAAAAATGTGGCACAGATATGGCTGAGATTCACCACTGAACAGAACTACAATCATCACTAACGTGCCCCTAAAAGTATTGCATTATGAAATCTAATTACAATGTATGATAATCATCCTACATGTATCACCCTTCTACGAACACGAAACAGGGAAACACATTCCTGACATTATGGAGGATAAATGCTAAACATGCTAAATCATTGCTGCTACAACATGTCATCATGCAACAAGAAGTTTTAAAAGCGCAATTTTCAAGTAACTGAAGATGTGTGATTATATCCCAGGTTGAAGTATGAGTCATATTGATTTTATGTTGGACCTTTTACAAGGACACAAAGCAGTCATAAACTGATATATAATACAAGCACAGGTAAGAATTTACCCAGAACAGCACACTTTGATTGGTCAGATAATTCATATGACATTATCACGATAGTAGACTAACAGCTGGCAGAGGTGTTGGTAAATTATCCAAGATTTGTATATGACGCAATGTCTTTATCTCACTGAATAGTTTCACAAGAGCAAACACTGACATGTGACCAAAATTATTTCTTGTGGTAGCACAAATTCTCTTTCCATCTGTGAGAAATGGACTTTTAGACTATGGGCACTTACCGACAAGGAAGTTCCATCGAGGCTGCCTCTGTCCCTGAGGTGTAGTGCCATCAGCCACCCTGCCTGGAGGTAAGTTTCCTGCATGATTCCTCATGGACAGCTGATGTTTGGACAGACTGGCGGTCAGTCGGCTCTCTGAGCGGCTCTCGTCAGTGTCACTGCTGTTGTTGTTGCCATGCTCCTTGGTAGAATGGCGCCTTTCGGAGACGGAGGAACGCCGCCTCCTGCTGTGTTTCCTGCGCTTTTTTCCTTGGTCAGACTCGGACAAGCCCCTCCGCCTTTTCTTTGGAGATGTGTGGTGTGACTCTGACTTTGTGCACTCTTTCTTTTGGACATTGTTAGGAAAGCTAGAGTTCATTGCTGGTGTGGGGACACTTTCTGCTTTGGGTGGCTCTCTTTCGTCGACACTGGCTACCTCAATGAGGGCATCACTGTCACTCTTGGTACTGCTCTGCTCTTCCATCTTGATATGGACGTCTTCTTCTTGAGATGGTGATGACGGCATTTTGGGAGAACTCTCTGGGGTGGTGGGTGGTGTCGTCATAAACGATTTACTGGTTCCTGGGAGAGACTTGTCTTCCACAGAGCTGCTACCAAAATCACTGTCTGCATTTTCAGTTTTAGCATCTTGTTCAGTAATCTTTTTGCCGTCCTTTTCACTTTTCCTTCTCTCCACCTTTGCATATTTCTTCTTGGGTTCAGATAAGTCTGGGTCTTCTTGTTTCACCTGAGCCTCTGTATCAGTGTCAGCTTTGCTTCTCTTCCTGCTGTCAACGCTCCGCCTTCCTTTCTTTCGCCCCTTTTTCTTTTCGTTTGGCTTTTCAACATCAGAAGCAGAGTCTTTGCTCTCCTGCTTGAGCTCCTCCAACTTTTCTTTCACCTCTGTTTCCACTGGGACCTGCCTCTCTAAGACAGGTGTGTCATCCATCTTCTCTTTCTCCTCCTGTTTGTCACTGTCATCCTCTGGCTCATCTTTGCTGACAACCCTGTCTTCCGTGAATACCTCCGATGTAGAATCACGCCGAGAATCTTTACTCCCATCCCTCGACCTTTCCAAAGACTTTCTCAGCCGGATTTTGGATTCCTTCTTACCTTTCGATTTGCCAGCGTCCTTCTCTTCTGATACCTTTCCAACCTCTTCCACCTTGGGCGCTTCTGAATTTTCATCGGCAACCACATCCTCCGACGCCTCCGGTCCCACCTGGGCTGTAAGTGTTGGGGGGCCGTCGTCAACATCCTCATCAAAGTTTGGCTTCTCATCCTTAATTTTGGTCAGGGTGGATGCATGTTCTTCATTCTTGGATGTGTCACTGTCCTCATTGACTTCCTCCTCTTGCAGGGCAGAGTCCTTCACCGACAAATCTTCACTTTCCTGAGTAGACTGTTGGCTCTCTGATTGTGCATCACCTTCGTCAACCTCACTTTCGGATTCTAAAATGGTGGGTTAAGAAAAAAAGAAAAGGTGTTGATTCACACACACACAAAAAAAGAAGAAGAAAATTGCAGTTAAAAGGGTACAGTGAATGAACATTACATGAGATTAAAAAAAACAACAACAAACATTTTCATAATTACTTGAAAAATATGGTCAACAAATAAAAGGAAACAAATGATGAGAATCAACCTTTAATCACAGACGATAAACAAAGTATTTTACAATACCAGTGTCAGTAACATATTCAGCTTATTTGAATGGCGCTTGGAATCACCAAAGCCAGTTGACTAAGCTCCAGGATTCAAGGAAAATGAATAACAAGCACTTTTCAAATCACTGAGTTTGTAATAATATATGTTACACACAATTACGGATATTTGATCGCTCAATGAACAATCATTGAATAACTGTTGTTGACCATGCATGATAAAACACACTTTGGGCAGAAAAACATTGAAGTTGCATGAATGCACAACTACATGTATGTATGTGTGTATCTATAATATCAAAATACACACACACACACACACACATATTCACATACAAGTTTATAATTGCATTGCACATATCCACTTCAGAATGTCAAGCGAGATATGTAAGTACACTGTTGTACACTCAGCCCTGGGTCCTGTTTTATGAAGAGTTATAATTGATTATATAGTTGGTTTCTATCAGAGGTCTATGGCAGCCTGTGTGGTAAGGGAATTTACAATCGATTACATCTTTCTATAAAACGGGACCCCGTACTTGTAATTTTGTGTTTTGTTTTGCTCTCCTGCTATATTGTAGACTTGATACATTTGACCAATAGGAGACAGCAATAGAACATAGAGGAACTCACCATCTTGTGTTTCTCGCCTGAACTCACTCCCTCTGGATAACCTTTTCGGCCGAGATTGAACTGAAAGGGGGGGGGGGGGAGGGGAATAATTGTCAATTAGAATCTCTGATATTGGACAGCAAGTAACAATCACAGGAACTACAATGCAATTCCAAAATAAGTCTTTAAAAAATAATGGCACAGAACAAAGGTGAAGCACAATGAACAATGGTGACCACTGTGGAGAGGCAAAGCATTCAATGCATTTTTCAAATACATCAATTAGTAATCAAGTTTTCCCTGAGCTTATGGTATTAGAACAAAGACGTCCATAATTTGGGCTGTGTTCTTCTATTTCTTGGAAAAATATAATTTACTATTGATTCATCTATGTTTTGTGCTTGTGCTTGTTTTTCCAAAACCTTTAGTGAAAAGTACAGTATTTGCAATTATTGACACATGATTCAAAGCTTGATAAACATCCTCTAGTCTAGAACAAAAAAAAAAAAATGAAAGCATACAAAAACTCAACATAAAACTGACCAATCCAACGAGATGAGTAGTGAACAAACCGGTCACTTACCATTTAGACCACCAGCGAAGGGAGACTCTGTCAAGCTTTTCCGATCTGACCTCATAGACCTCTGAGAGAAGATGGGTGCAGGAGACGTCGCCTTGCCCCTCCCTGACGACGATGATGATACCTTGGGAGAAGCCTGCTGCTGGATGGGAGACCCCTTGCTGCCCACAGAAGGTCGTCCTCTCTTGGAGTTGGGCGTCCTCTTGGTTTCCTTTCCAGTTTTCTCCTTCTCCTTCTCTGCCTCTTTAGCCTTCTCAGCCAGCTCCTTCTCTCGTTTCTCCTGCTCTTGCCGTTCTTTCTCCTTCTTCTCCAACTCTAGTTTGTCTCGCTTGTCCTTCTCTTGTTTTTCCTTCTTTTCCTTCTCCAACTTCTCTTTCCGTTCCCTCTCTAATCTTTCCTTCTCAAGCTTTTCTTCCTTCTCCCTCTCCTGCTTTTCCTTGAGGTCTTTTTCAAGCTTTTCTCTCCTTTCCCTTTCTAGTTTTTCTTTCCTTTCCTTTTCTTGCTTCTCCTTCCTGTCTCTGTCTTGCTTTTCTTTGCGTTCCTTTTCTAATCGTTCTTTCTCCAACCTTTCTTTTCTTTCTTTTTCTTTCATTTCTCTCTCAAGCCTTTCTTTTTCCTGTCTTTCCTTTTCAGCCTTTTCTTTCTGCAGACGTTCTTTCTCCTGCTTCTCCTTCAACTCTTTTTGTAGCCGTGCTTGTTTTTCTTTTTCTTCCCTTTCTTTTCTCTCTGCTTCTTCTTTTTCTTTCCGCTCCTGCTCCTCCTTTTCTCTCCTTTCCAATTCCTTCTTTGATTTCTCTTTATCGCTTTTGCCCTTTGGGGTAACTTTCTTCTTCTTCTTTTCAGCAGACCCTACAATTCGGTTCTTCTTGACAGCCTCATCATATCTATTGTTCCAGCCAGTATAGTGAACAGTGAACACATGATCTTTCCCCTTCAGTTCAATGTCCACAACCTAGTATGGATTCAAAACAAACAGAACAGAGGATTAGTGGCACCATGCAAGCTTCCCCTCTATACTGGGGGAGGAAGAAACAAAACAAAGTTGATGTGACATCACTACACATGGCAATCTCTTTGTCACCTTTTGATTTCTCAAATTTTCAAATAATTAATGTGAAGTGAGTATTAATATTTCTGTACTGATCTGTTTATCTCTGAGAGGAAGGACATTGCAGCGATGACTTAGCCATACCAAACATGATACATTTGTAAATGTCAAACTTCTACTGTTAAATGGTGAAAGCAACCATCTAGACCCAACTCCTATACTGTGCTCAGGCTCCTGCATCGACAAACTTACTCTACTTATAAAACGAGTAGAGTCAACTCCGTGTAAGGCGACTGCACATATGTTGAATATTTGGCAAAGTTGATAAAAATAAAAGGTCCTAATTTATGCGTATTATTCCTCTGTGCATGTCAAGTCGCATATCGCCTAAGTCAGTGCTGTCAAGATTGCTTTACATGGAGTTGACTGTACTATGCATTATCCTAAGTCAAGATTATACCAGTCAGTGTCTAAACTCTCATTTTGCACATTACTCTAAGTCAAGATTATTCCAGTTAGTGTCTAAACTCTCATCTTGGCATTAACAAATAATTTTGGAGACTGGATTTTGGCAAGCAATTAAGTTACAGTTCGACCTCGATTATCCAGCCATGTTGGGACCGGCGCTCATCCGGATAAGCGAATTGGCCTGATATGGGAGACACAATGTTAATGTATATAGCTGCCGTCCCAGTGCACTGGCAGCTAGGCAGGTAGCGTACCCCGCAATGGTGGTGTAATCTATGCTAGCCTGCACAAAATTGTAGTCCCTTCTTCACAAATTTGTTATGAAATTATTGAAATAAATCCATGAAGGTCACTGTTTTTTCTCAATTTTTGGATGAAAAAAAAAAGTCCTTCACTGCGTGAACGCGTCAGGATAATAGAGATTTCCGGATAAAAGGAGGCCGGATAACCGAGGTCGAACTGTACTCGATAAATAAACTTGATTCATTTATCATTTTTTCTCTAACAGCTTGCTCTAGTTATGATGTAAAAGTTGCTTGAGATCCACAATTTGCCTCTTTTAGACAAATATTATGAAACTCAGATGAAAATGATGCTAACACCTCATGTTTCAATATCACAAAGTTTCATACACACTGTTTTTAAGCACTCTTTCAATCACCCCCCCCCCCCCACAACTTCATAAAAATAGCAAACACAAAAATTTGGATAAATCTACAGTGCTTGGTCTATGTATGTATCATTATGTCTGCAAATATCAGCAACCACCTTTGTTTTGTTAAAAAGTTGTGATTCTTACCTTTGCTTCATAAATTTTCTCTGTTCTTCCTCTTCCATACTGCACAAGGACTCTTTCACCAACGTCAAATCCAGCATCACTGAACATAGGGAGAGGAAAGATATGAACACTGTCAGCAACACACAAAATCATCCTTCATTACTCTGAGACACCTTGAAGTTTCCAAGTAAATTTTAATTTCAACGTTAAATAACTGTAATGCCAACATGACAACTTGCTAATGTTGCTCAATGTTAACAGCACAGCACACATCAATTTAAAAGAGAAGCTGAAGCCTAATCCTAGTAATGCACAAAAATATCATACCAATCACCTGTATGCATACGAGCCCGTATCATATGCCGAATAGGGCTGGTACCAGTCATATTAGTTCATTCCCTTGGGTCACAATCAAGGACAGATCACTTCAGTTGGCATTTATTTTGGTGTTTCTATATCTACGGCTGTAGCTGATTACGGAATAAAAGCCTTTGCAAATCTTGACCAGACATTTCCCCACTGCACAGTTTATCTCTCATAAATCCACCAGTAAATACTGGTGGGTATTCCAGTCTCAGATAGCAGTGTATAAAGGTCATCAGAAGAGAGCGTACAAATCCTTGATGACAACACATGCACATGCTGATCTCCATATTATCTCTGAATGCTGCTTGAATTGTTTACACATACGTACGTAACTGGGACCAAAGCTGAAGATTCAAATGGTCAGTGGGATCACTGAGAGGTAATCCATGGCAGTGTCTTTAAATTTAGTTTTGCCAATTTTGCACGTAAACATGTACATTACATATACAGCAAAACTTCACAGTGTAACATCCTATCATGAAATTATGACAAACAAACTGAGTATGTAGGATATATGTGACCAGTCGCGTCAATAGGGGCCACAAGCATACCTGCCAACATTTCAAGATGAAATATCTTACTCATGGATTGCAAAAATCTTATTTTCTATGCAAACTGGAGTTGAAAATCTTACTTGCGGTCAAATCTTCAGAAAATACACATGAAAGATATATCTAAATATTTTTTAAAAATCTGATTTCTCTGACAGAAAATCCGATTTTGCTATCTTTAATGTAAAAAATCTTACTGAATCTGATAAAATCTTACTAGTTGGCAAGTATGCACAAGTCACCGGTACCATACCCACGAAAAACCAGGCTTTCATCAAGAAACCAAAACAGAGTCAAAATTTGAATTTCTGGCTTATTGAAATCTCTAAAGTTTTGTCTATTATTAGCTGAAATTTCAAAATATTATGTTTACTAAAAGAGTGTGATATATTCAAACTTTTAAAGGTATTTTATGGCTTGTGCATTTTGGTTTCATTGCTTGAGTGAGGGCTTTGTGCTGTGAGTGAATAAGCTCTGCTACTAGCAACTGCTCTATGCAGACTGGCTGGTGATGGCATTTCTCACTGAAATTGTTCATTGTCTAAGTTCAAGGTAAAGATATGATTGATGGTAAACTTCAGTGATAAATGATTCTTTTCAAAAAGATTTATGGACTTCAGCACCGCAGAAGCAAACAATAGCTAGCATCTGCCCTGGGGGCTGACCAGATTTGATCTCTGTACAATAGCCGGAAACATGCTGAACAATAAGTCCTTTTCAAAGTAGCTATTCATAGATCATTCTTGCTCAATACTTCTTAAAGGGGCTGTACAGTACTGGTTGAGGTGGGGATTCATGTTTTGAACATTTCTAAGTGAGATAATGAGAAACCTCTTATGAAATATGAAAGAGCATGTAATTTTAAGAAGGATTCAATGTTTACTCGATGAAAATTGTTTTTCAAATGGCTGAGATATCCAAAAAAGTGATAATAATAAAAGACTACAGGCCATGCCTTTAATTAGGATCTCTTTGTTTCGGCTTGTTTTTGGCTATCTCAGCCATTTCAAAACCAATTTTCATCAAATAAACTTTTGATACCCCTTAGAATTGCATGTTCTCTGACATCTCATAGAGTGGTTTCTGAATATCTCGCAAAACATTAAGAGCTAAATCCTCACCTCGACCAGAACTGTACACACCCTTTAAGATCAATTAATAAGATATGTTCTTTTCCCTCTTTAAATTCATAGATGCAGTAGTATGAAAGCGTGGAAAATCTAGTACTTAACATTTTTGCTGAAAATCCTAAAAGTAGCCAGCACTATCTACATGCTCACACTGCTTCTGTTATGATGATTAGGTACAGCCACTCTTTAGGCAATAAAAGCTGGCAGTGACATAAAAATCAACAGCGTTTTGAAATATAGAGAGATTGTCACTATTCAATTAGCACTTCACAAGCACACAGTGCTAAGTCTTTAGCCTTTAAAATAGAAATGTGACATTTTTTGCTACTGTTTTATTTCATTTTTTGAATAACGTTGATAAATAATGACAAATTAATTAGAGATGTGATGAAGGAGGATTCTGTGGTACCCTACTGCTGAAAGATGACATGAAGAAGTTTCATTTGCCAAAATTTGCAGAGTACAATCTGCCTCATCTGTCTCAAACAATCATTACTCCTCAGTCTGAAGTTATCTTTGCCACCTATCTGGTTGTCTAATTTGTCTTTTTGATTGTCTAGTGTGAAATTTGTGTTTGCACTTCATTCATAATTCTGCATAAAATATCTTTGATATTCAAGAAAATAAATAAACGGATATAAAAACTGACACATGAGGATTGTGTAAGTAATATTTTTGTTTCAATCTTCGCTGCCTCATCCGATAAATCAATAGCCCATTAAAAAGAATACAGGTAAAGTTGATATGATCAAACGAAAAAGATAAAGCTATTACAACAGAAATGTTACCAACTGTAAATCAAGAAGACATACCATCAAGTGGTTTCTCTTTATGTACTCAACAATCATGAAATTGATATCTACTAATTCTTGAAACGACTGTCAAGGAATGAATAAAAAACTGCAGAAACTTACATTTCTGGAGCATCATCCTTGCCGTCATCCTTGGAACTCCCTTTGGACTTTCCCTTCTTGTCCTTTCCTTTGGCACCACCTCCCTTTTCTTTGCTCGTCGTGTCAGTAGACTTGCCCTTGTCGTCCTTTGGTTTGTCTTTTCCTTTCTCCTCTTTTGGTTTCTCCTTGCCCTTCTCTTCCTTCACCTTCTCTTTGGTCTTATCCTCCTTGGGTTTCTCCTTCACTTTATCCTCTTTTGCTTTCTCCCTTGTCTTCTCTTCCTTGACCTTTTCCTTGCCTTTCTCCTCCTTTGATCTGTCTTTACCTTTCGCGTCTGTCTTTGGTTTGTCTTTCCCCTCGCTCTCCTTTTCATCGGTCACTTTCTCCTTGGCAGCACTATCTTCCTTTGGCTTATCCTTGCTTTTGGGATCCTTGGCAGACTTCCTGGTGCCCTTCTTGTCCTCCCGGTCCGAGGTGTCTTTCTCTTCCTTCTCCTGTTCCTTGGCCCGTGCCTTGGCCTCCCTGGTTTCCCGCTTGCTCTCTTCCGGCTCTGCCTGCTTGCCTGAGTCTTCCCCCTTTTTCCTCGTCACCTGGAAAAATAAATGTCGGAATGAATTTGTCACTATGACACTGTCATGGTGACTCATACTCAGGTGCTTATGTTTATTTGCCTTTGTTGTTTTATTGACTTTTGCAAATCACAAATCATTCATTTTAACTGATACCGAAATTATCTCTGACATGAAGGCATGCTATAAAACAAAAACAAAAAATCAAAAAGAAATACACGAAGAGAGGTTTGAATGCATGGTTTATAAAATCCATTTACATCACTTCAACAATTTCTCAATTAAAGTTAATAGTAATGACCCTTTCTTGGCCATTATGCTTAAACATTATCATGAGGAGATTGTAGTAAAATACTAATAGCTCAAAATAATCATTTGAGGTGCTCAATGCATCTCAAATTTCATGCTGATATCAATGACATTCAAAATAGCATTCTTTTTTTATCAATGCACTGAGTGCAATTTCGCACTTTAATAGGATTTTCACCTCCAACAATTATCTTTTTCTAATAACAACTTGCTTGTAATTTTGTTCTTTAATTTCATTTATATTTCATATTCATTCATTTTTCAGTTTATCTTTTTTTTCTATGGGGGGGGGGGGCGGGGATAGTTGGACTGGGAGAGGGGAGGAGGAGGGCGGATTGGTGGAACAGATGACATGCAATCCAGAAATGAATGGTGACTTGTATTCTAGCATTCTAGCTACAGAGATCATTAATGGTTCAATTCTTGACAAATTCTCTAATATGGTGACACAATATTTGCTCCAGCGACAAATACTCCAGTCTTATTTTCTCCAAGGACTTAGGGTTAGGGTTAGGATTGTAATCTATAGGGTTTTAGGTTTAGTTTGATGTGAGGGTAAGGATTAGGGTTATGTTTGTGGGTAGAATGTATGCTCGGCTTAGCCTGCATAAATTTCATGGGAGCTATTGTCGCAGGAGCATATGTCATGGAACCCTCCAACACATTAATTTGAAAGGAATTGAGGAAATTTAGGACTTCTTTTGTTTTGTTCAACTCACTCTTTTCTTCGAAGGAGACACATCTTCCTCCTCCTCTTCCGCATCGCTTGCCTCATCTTTTGCCTCCTGTTTTGCAGGTGATCTTTGCTTGAAGGTTGGCGGTGTTATCCAACCCCGGTCAAACGACCTCCTCCGTGTGCGTGTAAAGATTCGCGGTGCTGGGCCCATTTTCCTGTTGAATTCCTCGAAAGCAAAAAGGTACCTGCAAATGCAAAAGGAGGATCATGTTTCACTGTTGGAAACTGATTTTGAGCCTTCACCAGATAGAACTTTGCTGTCAGCCAACTCATACTAACTGGAATTACATATTGTTAAACTGTCAGTTGGTCAGTTACTGTTAATCATGACTTGTTTATGACACGAATCCCTACGACATTACCACAAGAGGGTACCACGGTCAAGAAAGGAGTATGACGTTTTCATCATTATCATTAACAAATTCAGTCTGTATTTTGTGGACTATCATCTAAATATTTTCAAACACTGAAATGAAAAAAAAGGCAAAACAGAAAACAAAAAGTCACACAAGAAAAGAACCTCACTTGTTGTAAGCAGTGTGGATGTTGTACGTCTGTGGGCTGGCTGACACTGGGATGCCCATCTTGGTCATTATGTGGGCCCACACCTGCCGGTCGGTGACCTTGCGACATCCACCTTGGTCCTGGACAAGCTTGTAGAGCTTGTAGAGGTTGAGATCTCGGAATCCGAGAACTGGCGGCTTGTTGATGGGAGTGCCTAGATTGGGAAAGGGTACACAGCTTTGACATCAGATACTTTCTAGCCAAAGGGCAGAATTCTGTACTGATTCTGTGCAGTTTATCTGTGTATGATCTCACACTTGCTCTCAGAGCGTAAGAAGACTGTTAAAACTAGTACTCTATTCTACTTAAATATATGCAACTCATGGGCTAGCTTTGCTTCATGAAAGATTTCTGCTCTAGACATACCTCTTTTAAAAACTGGAGGACAACTGAGCCCATCTCACTCATCAAATGTAAATTGCTGCAATAAAGATCCACAAGACTGAAACATGGAATCACTGTAAAAGTATATATTTTTGCACGAGCAATTTTTCGGGTTCTTCCAAGTAAGATGAATTATGTGTGTTTTTAATTTCACAGAATCAAGCCAGTGCATAGTGGTTCATACAACAGACAAAAATAGTTGCGCGCTTTTATTCTTGCGCTAGCTTCTGGTAGTGCGAAATGCGCAAATATTTCCACTTTTTCAGTAACTTGTGTTTTATATACGCTACAGTTGCTGGAAATGGCAACATTAAATGCAACTTGAAATGGCTCTTCCCTCTTACCCCATTTGTCAAATCGTCAACCATAATAAAAATTCTATGACTTCTTGACTGCATTTTGAATCTTAACAGGCTTTGTATGTTGCTTGAAGTTAAAGCCGGTGGTGTGGTATTATTTGAACCGAATTTTGTCTGGTTGACGATGATCAGCCGAATTCACGGCAGCATTCACTCCTGATGGAACGTAGTCTGTAAGAAGCCATCCCAACTTGTCCCGGACTTTTGCTCACCTCTCTCCTCCATGAACTTGTGTAGGGATGCCAGCCAGGCATCCTTCTCCATGTCGTACTCATCATCTGAGGAGTCCTCACTGGTGTCTTCTGTTGCTTCGGTGCTTCCCTGCTTGCCCTTCTTCCGCAGCATGTCCATGTCCCAGTTGGACGGCAGCTGACCGGTGTCGATGAAGGTCACTGCTTTCTCTGTGGCTGAAATAAGAGCAATAGAGGTGGTACAAGGCTGTGCATTTTTCTCCAGTAATTTCAACATAAGAGAGCATTTCCTCTTAACCCAGGTGAACAGATGGGATATTGGCAATGCTGGAATGGCAATAGTGGCACTGCATTCTGAGAGCACGGTCCTAACATCTAGGCGACTATCCTGCCATGCTCTTGTGCTGCCTGTTCCTTTCATTTTCCTTGGCATGCTTATAAGCACCTTCCAGTAGCCCATACAAAACCACTGAAAGTGAATAAGCCATTATAGCCATTAACCTGATTGTTGTGATGCTTATCAAAGAAGGCATGAGAAAAAAGGATACATTCAGTGATATTTGGTGAAATATCTCTTAGTAGTTTCCAAATGAGGGATTGTGCCTTGCCATATAACAGCTCCCATTTATACGGAGTCCTAAAGTGGTTGCAAATAATAATGGCTATCGATACACATTACATGCATCACAGTCTCTTTTCATGACCATTAAAAATTTGATAATGATAATGCATCCAGATCTTGCTGTAAGGAGAGGTATAAAGACTCTCTTCATACCACGAACACTCAAATGGAACAAATTAATTTTTTTCTCTCAACAAACTAGGTAGCATCATTGATTCAACATTTTGATTGGCTCTGAATATGTGGATGGACTATCCTGCTTATCACTTATCGCCACACTGTAGATAACACATACAAACAGGGAAAAAATGGAGAAAAAATCTCTACAAAGAAACAAGTCCCAATAAAAGGTTGGATTCCTGCACATTTAACCCTATTCTAACTGGGCTATTTGAGACCAAGTTTTTACTGGGGTGGGGTGGGGGGGGGGGGGGGGGTGTGGTGGTGTCAATTTGACCCCCCTTCAGATCTTGGCCGCCGATTGCGCGATCGCCGCAAAATTTTGCCTGAACATAGAGACGGATGTTAACTACAAGATTACGTGGTCATACAATAGAAAAATGTTGATTTCATATTTTTTAATTAATTAATTATGCAAATTAATGCATGAAATCATATTTTCACCTATAACTCCATCACAAAGACTTAAGGATTATTAAATTTTTTGTGTCAGAGTTCCTCAAGACACATTAAACAATTTTCTTGTAAAAAAAGAGTGCAATCAAAATCATTTTCTTTTGTTTTTTAGTGTTTTGTTAATTTCTTATGTATTTTATTGCTTTTTCGATCTTTTGTTTTCTATTGTTTTTTGCCAAAATTTGTTGGAGGCACTTTTTCAAGCTTATCTACATAAGAATTGATTTATTTCAATGGTTAAAAGTTCAAATAATCTAATTTATATCAATTAAACAAAAAAACACAGTTTGCATTGGATTTGCACACGAAATCATGAATTCGGGTTGACATGCATATGCAAAACATTGCATAACTTCAGAACGGTGTACCCGGACGTCGCAAATTTGGTCTCAAAATATGCGGGAGACTTCACTGAAAAAAGTCATGAAACGATGCGGCAAAATCTTTGCGCGTTGCGGAATCGTGGCACAAAACGTCGAGGGGGGGGGGTCAATTTGACCCCCCCAGTTAGAATAGGGTTAAAGCATATGAGCTGATTGTTCTCACACATACTCACAAACTATATCACAGCCCATCATTCTCACGAATTGTTAAACTTTAGAACAATGACTTATCAAAGGCTCTACAGCTACCCCCCCCCCCCCCAAATACAAAACCACTTCCTAAATTTGAGCTACAGGCCAAGTATTCTTCTATATTGGCACAGGAAGTGTGAATTTAACCCATAGCATAGATAAGAGGTCGCAACCACAATCTAAATATACACAAATTCTAAGAAGACATGCTACTGTTTTATTCTTGCATCCAGCTAAGGTGATATGCTTACCAGTTTTCAGAGAGCTGACATCCCCCTTGTACACATGGTCCTTGGATAAAAACGGTTTTCTGCTGGACTTTGAGACAGTGTAGCTGAAATTGTTGGAAGTTAGAACAAGGAAAAGTAGAAATTACGTGGTGTGAATATATGTCCCCGCCGGAAGTAGCATTTAGTAGCAAATGTACAATACAGGTCAAAAATCAAGGTCAAAGGTCAAAGAAGTCAAAGGTCAAAATTCTGTGTAGAAGTTTTAAAGCCCTCACCTAATGCCATCACATAAAGCAAACAGAATCGAAATCGGGTTAGAAATGGCGAAGGAGTAGTATTTTGTAGCAAAATGTACAATACAGGTCAAAAATCAAGGTCAAAGGTCAAAGAAGTCAAAGGTCAAAATTCTGTGTATAAGTTTTGAAGCCCTCACCTAGTGCCCTCACATAAAGCAAACGGAATCGAAATCGGGTTGGAAATGGCGAAGGAGTAGCATTTTGTAGCCAATGTACAATATAGGTCAAAAATCAAGGTCAAAGGTCAAAGAAGTCAAAGGTCAAAATTCTGTGTAGAAGTTTTGAAGCCCTCACCTAGTGCCATCACATAAAGCAAACGGAATCAAAATCGGGTTAGAAATGGCGAAGGAGTAGCATTTTGAAGCAAAATGTACAATATAGGTCAAAGGTCAAGGTCAAAGGTCACAACTGAAATTTTGTGTAGAAGTTTCAAAGCTCCCATGCAGTGCTATCATATAAAGCAGACAGAATCAAAATCGGCTCATAAATGAAAGAGAAGTAGCAAATTGAACATTTTGATCACACACGGACGCACAGACGGACGGACACACGGACACACACACACGTACGGAGCCCGTTTCATAGTCCCCTGCTCGAACTCGTTCGGCGGGGACAAAAACAGAAATAGACCGTACAACTTCATATACGATACAACACACAATACATTTTGAATGTAATAATAAACAATAAAAGAATAAATAGTTATACTATAACACATATATACCAAATTCGAGTGATGATGAACTTTCATACTTTCAGGCTTTTTGTGTTTATCATCTATAATCAAACTGACAGAAAAGTTGAAACAAAGAAAAACAACATGAAAGCTTGATTGAATAAATTCCACAATTTGAAGTCATACAGTTTCAACAAGTCATATTTTCTACACCAGTCATTGTTCTTCCAATTTCCATGCTTAAAATACTCTAAATTCTTCATTCTCCATGGGAGCTTTCATTTCTAGATGCAAGCTTTTTTTTTTTTTTTTTTTTTGTAAAAAGATTCCACTTACAATTTATTGTCCTTGAATGAGCGGACAACAATTTGGTCCTTCCCTCGAGTCTGGACATCCTTAGTGCAGCTTGGATCCACCACCTTGAAAAGACAGAAAGTAAACACGAGCATAAGTCTTACCCAGTGTCCCATAGTCCTGTAAAATTATTTTTATCAAATCCGCTTACAAAGTCATCCAATGTACTGGTTAATTCATATTTGTTAGAGATGTTACCAAGGAACTGAAAGTGGAAATGCAAAATGTCATATATAATAGAATACCAATTCCCAAAACGCCATAACTACAGTTTCACCTTTCTTGCTGGTAATGTTACATAACCATTATATCTTTGGGCCTCAGAGAACGAGATATTCTCTCTGTACAATTGCCATGGCAACAAGCTGAAATTCTGAGAGCTGACTGGTTACTGAAGAAAAAAAAAGTTTTACAGCATATTATCATTGAATTATGAATCTAGTTCAATAGAGCTGAGAAGAAAAAAAAAAAATCTGTTTCCAACAACATACTGATCGGCTTAGCTAGATGAACTCAAGTAAACCTTGGAGAGACTACCAATGTGAATTCGATGCTTACCAGGGCAGGAAAGGAGGAATTCTTGCGTTTTTCATTCATTTCGACAATGACCACCTTGCCCACAGCATCCTCTGGCTCATCCTTGGGCTGTTTCTTTGGTGAAGAGTCACTGTCACTGTCCTCTTCATCCTCCTCCTCCTCTTCATCATCTTCGCTTCTGCTGGAAAGTGAACATGTACAATACAAATCATACATTTTAAAAAAACTCATTTGCCCACAAAATATATGCCTGCTTGTTGATGCTGTGTTATTCGCAGTTTGTTGTGTCTTAAAGAATAGTTGAGCATTGCCGACTGAGCTGTGAGATTACATTCAAATGCATAAAAAAAAAAAAAAACTCCAGCATACCAAAATGTTTTTGGGGAATTTTGCTATCATTATCAAGAGATTAAAGGCATAATTTCCCATTTGGAGATGAAACCAAGACCCAGCATTAGTGCTTTAAAATAGTTCTAAAATGTGAGTTAGGGATAGAAACAACCACTGTCAAAATTTGAATCCGTACAATCGATGTTAAGTATTGTTAAATACACAAAATGTGAACAATAACTATAATAAGAATGCTTCAAGATTAAGCCGTGTACAGTTATGGTTTATTGAGAAAAATGCTGATATCTCCTTATATTTTAGGCTTTGTTACAAAAATTTCATATGGTAGGATGTTTTGTGATGCAACAGACCTACACATATGCATCAAATGTGATATCTTGAACATTTTTGAAATCACTGTTCCCAAAGGTAAACTGGACCTTTAATGAACACATTGTACTATGCCAATAAATTGTTCACTAAATGGTACATTCTGTCACTACTGTTTATTAAGGATAACACTCTTTATGGTGATTCTCTTCACTCTTTTTTTTTGTTTGTTTAAGCATTTAGTGATTATTTTTCATAGCTTTAAATGTTGCTCAGATTTTTCAAGCTGAACATGGTTAAACAATTATTCCAAATATTAAAGTTCCCACTTGAGTACAGTTTTCACTTCTTACCAATTTTTTGTTAGTGCATATCTTTAAACTTTGAAGCAGAATACTCACACATTCTGACATCAAGAAAACTGTAAGCATAATAAAGACTTACTGGGAGCGATTACTTGTTCGCCGTTTCCTCCTCATCTTCTTAGTGTTCACAACGGGTGTGCCAAAGTTTTCAGGGTCGGTCAACGGCAAGTGATCCAGTGTCTACACGGAAAGAGCAGTTTGTGAGTGAAAATATAGAAGTGAGGAGCATACAGAAGGAAATACACAAACATATCTTCAAATACATGTATGAAGATACACTGGGTATATTTGTTTACTGGAGAAAGAGACAAATATCATACAGTTCCCTATTTTGTGACCTAATTTTCCCACACCTACTAAGCACTACTTTCCTGTACATATTTGGATCTACTTTCTGAATTTTGCAAATCTGTGAGCATAATCCACCATGTCAGTTTGCAGAAAAAATGTTTGATGTTGGGAACTACATTTTCTGTTACGAAAAAATAAGTAATTTTCTGATATAAATTCTCTGAAATATTAAGTGACTGCATATGGAATGAACAAGAAAATTTGATGTTATAAAATGATGAGAAGTATGCTACTTAGCATATCAAGATCACTGCGGAAGTTTATCATACAATTCAAAATGATTGCTTTTGTTAACTCCTTTCATATGCAATTATGCAAAATATCAAATAATGTAAAATGCTTACCACCTTTACAAAAAAGCAATTGTCATGTTCACAAAAAAAAAAAAAATGCTCTGCAGATAAGTTTGTACAAGTGCTACAAAAATGACCTCTTTATTCTTACTTCACTTTCATGGAAGTGCTTCTCTCCTTGCAAACACAGAAGGGTTCTTCTGAGTGTCTTTTCGTCTCCATCGTCAAAAACTGTGAAGTAAGGGCATAAAAATGAGAAAAAATATTGCATTCACTACATTCTGCACGATAACATAAACATTCTCATACATTTACACAATCACACCTACTGTAAAACCAAAAACCTTCACGAATTGAAGCAGGGGGCTTTTTTGTGCCATGAAACTTTCACGAACTGCTGACCAATAAAATATTATGAGTAAAATACTACATGTACTACCATTAGTAATACAGGGATATGTTGAACTTTCGCATGCATTTTACTTTCGCGAATCTTGGCTCCTCACAAAAGTTTCATGAACACAAAAATTTCTGGTTTTACAGTATTCATAAGAAAAGAATAAAATCACGTCCAAGGGTTGTAATAATTAAGAATAAAAGTGGGGGAAGAAAAAAAATTCCTCTTTTAAAAGAAAATTATGCAAATTCTTATTCTAGTTTAAATTGAGAAAATTGCTCACTTTTTGCATATCAAATATGCTAAGTAAATTACATTCTAAAGGAGAGAAATAACTTAAGCTTTAAAACCATTTTTTCTTACTTTGGCAAAAGAAAAACAACAAGAGACCAAGAGGGTCACACACTAAAATGAATATTGCAAGTTTATCTTCCACGCATTCTGACAGACTATTACTTTAAAGGAATATAGCAAACTTGGAGAGCCTCCAGGGGGCATGGTGTCAAGTTGTAGTTTGCATAAAATGTGACCATGTGTCCAAAAAAAAAAAAAAAAAAAAAAATGAAATGCGAAATCTGGCTCCCAACCTTCAACAAACTCGAAAGTAAATGAAAAATCCATTTACTCAGAGGATTTCTTATTTACCAGATTTTTAAAAAATATTCTCTAATTTGGGAATAATATCAAAAGTAAAAATAAACCCTAGTGATAATACCAGCTGAGCATGATAAAAATTTGACCATGCAGTTTCAAGGAGAAACTGAAAATGTGTAAATTAGCCCCTAATTTGGATCCCCCCCTCCCCCCTCCCCAAGATGGGCCCTAAGTGGGTGATAATAACTGCTAATTTTTGTGAACATTTGACATTGAGCCTTTTGCTCATCAAGTGGGCTAAGAAAAGATATAGAAATACAATACTGTATACACCATATGCTTCATGTTTTTTTTTTTGTTTTTTTTTTTGTGTGTGTTTTTTACTTTGATTTCATAAGCTGACTGTATTTGTGATGTCTACAACCTGCCATACCTGAACTGACTTTATGTTCCCTAGATGTATGGCGTCTCCAGAAGGTGGTAGCTATGAATTGCATTTGCCACTTTTGATTTACAATATTCAAAATATTATATTTTCTTCCAAGTACTGCCTGTACAAGTACAAGACGGGGAAAATACAATGAGAAGTAAAGAACTACTTGAGGTCCTTTAGTGTGCAAATGTAGGCAATGCATAATTCATTTTGGAGGCATCATTTACTAATAAACAATGAAATTAATCTTTCAGCTGACTAAGGACTCTGTTGCATAAACAGATGCAATCAAACGGAAGTCAGAAAACCAAACATAGGCCTGGTATCAGCCAATGAGAATACAGTATTCACAGACTTACATTTGATTTTCAGATGTAAATTTGATCTCAGCTTTTATGCAACAGGACCCTGACTTTACAAAGTGTCTTACATTATGTATGTTCTATAATATTTCATCACGGTCTTCACGCATTTCAGAGAGTTAAAGGTGCATGGTCCCGGTGTTTTAGTCAAATGCGTACGCGGACGCACGTTTCCTATAGAGACCTACGCTATCGACTCCTCTTTAGCGCTTACGCTTTGGCCCACTTCCCCCGAGTCCGAAGAAGTCCGATCCACTGTAGTCAGTGGTCCGATCACAGTTCGGCTCATGATTCAGCTGAGGGGGATGACAGCTTTAGCAAACTTCTTTTGTGATGTCATAATAACAAGCACATGCACGCACCCTGGCATTACTACAGACTGCGCGATGCGCAGAGAAGACAACGAAGGCAACGTTACTTAGCAACACCTACGCACTTTACTCTTGATGACAGCTCAACTTCGGTAATCTTTGTATCAATGCTAACGGTGATCGGCAGTATCATCAACAGCGCCTTCTACACTACCGGGACTATGCCCCTTTAAAGCCCAAACAAAGTTCTGGTACGCCTGCAAAAGTTGTCAAATTTTGCTCCAAAATGTGAACGTATGCCTAGGAAATGTGCGGAATAACGCTGTAATAACAAGATATTTGATGGGTAACGACGAAAATGGGAAATATTAACCAAAAACGTTCAGTCTCAGAACTTACCCGAACGGGGTCGGGCTAGACTCGGGCTCGGGGATAACTCGGCCTCGCTTTGCTTGACGGCGGGATGAGTTGTATTGGTTGTCCCTCTGGATTGTACAGCGTTGTACTATGCATATGGGAGCGCCCTGTATAAACTACATTGTAGCGTTCTGGCTACTCGCAGTAATGGTCCGAGTTGTTACAACGCGCGCATCAAAAACCTCTTTGGCGCGCATGCAAAATTAGTGTGCGCCTCTCAAGCACCTCTAAAAACAATCAAAGATGCTTGATAAACAACAGCAAAAACTTCAAAGACCACGCGTCTCAGCAACTGAGGTGATGTGCGTATACTATATAGGCTTGAGGACCGCGCGCTGTCCATTTGTTTTGTACAGGATTAGCACGCACTTTCCTGTCTGCTCATCAAGGCCTCGGTTGGTACCCGTAGTATAGAGTACTGATGAACATGGCGATCACGAACTGTGTGTAAATTGTCTGAAATAGGGTCGAGTTTTCCCTGAGACCGAGTTAGTCTGGAGCCTTCTGGAATAAAAGTCGGTCTACCGACTTTTATTATTTTTCTCAAATTACTCCAAAACGACTCATCATTCCGGCAAACCGCGTCAGCCAGGTAAGTTTCTTTGTAGACTCTTTCGATATATTGCAAGCAAATATGAAATTGTGCCAGACGGATTCTCAGGCCCTCACCAGAACTTTGTTTTCACTTTAATACTCATGGTTGGGGTCTGTTTTGATGTATTCTGTATTCTGTGTAAACTTGGAAGGTACTTTATTGCATTGGCACTGAATTGAAATTTGTGAAAGAAACTACCATGGATCTACAGTACCATCACACTGAATTTCAGTTTTTGCACTGATATCACAATAATTGAAGACCTTCAGTAAAGAAGAAATGCAATAGGTCTATACTGTACACCGGTATACATGTTTACATAAAATCAATTCCTCACAATGTTGATAACAAGGAGAACGAGGCAAACCAGTGAAAAGTACGGCCTACACAAGAAAACAGCCAAAAAATTACTGAGTAGGGGAAAAGGAGTCCAATCCAGTGCCAGTCCCCTCAATATTATACTTTGCCTTTAAACCCATGGGTACTTGCACACGCAATGCAGCAAATGCTTTCGCACCAAACATCGCACCCGGCACCCTGTTTGGGAAGGAAATGTCATCTTGCATCACGACTTACCAACAGTGTACAAGCTAGCATCTGTGAGCTTCATGATAGTTCCTTCTTCATACAAGCCATTTTCTGTCTGTTTAGCCTCTACCAAAGAGCCCACCTACAGGGGGAAAACAATGTCAAAAGATGTTTCAGAAAAAAAAAAAAAATCTCTCAAGACATGAAATGAAATGACAAATAATGTGTCATAAACTACAGGTGATGTTCCTTCTTGAGTCACAGCACATGACATATACATGCATTTTGGCTGCACCCACAGAAGCGACTGTTTGCATATTTGTGGTGCTTTACAAATTTCACAAAACAAAGGTGCTTTACAAATTTCACAAAACAAAGTACAAGTTAAATCACACTTCTTTCCGTACTTTATCTACTGAACTCTACTTTCATAGTACGAATTTGCAGTAGTCTATACTGTCCACACATTCTTGGCCCAGCATCCATAATACACACACACACACACACACACACACACACACACACACACACACACACACTCACACAGACATTACACCACTCCATGTATCCTACTTCATGTTCATATGTTTTCAGTAGTTAATGAGAATCAAAGATGACCCAGCACAAAACAGGGAAGATTGATAGCAACAGCTGCAGTGAACAGACATCTACAGCAGCATCATTCACGTTTCACTACCATGTGTCCTTTGAGTAACCCATCTCCCTAGAAAATACATCATTTGGCTTGACTTTGTCTCCATTTGCTTGACTTTGTCTCTATTTGCTAGAACATTGCACTAACACAAACTGAGGCATGTGCCTGCAGTGTGCACTGAGAATGAAGGTGGAAGTCTGCAAAGCCCACATCTTATACTGTATCTGAAAGACCTGTTACAGTACTGTATGTGAAAGAGATATTTTGTGATGATTTATACAATTAGCAGAAAGTTCAAAGACAGGTTGATGCATGTTGGATGTGACAGTCAAGGTTAAATGTGAATAGGGCTTGAGATTTAGAGGATCTAACATCATATTAGTTTTCAGGCATTTGAAAGAGCTGCAATATTGCAGTAAATGTAACACATCCATTGTTATTTGAGGGGAGGACCCAAGTTAAGAGTTAGTCTTAATGGTTGATTACACCAGGCCCCACGATAATCACAGTCACTCGGGCCTGAAAAGTCAACATGAAATTCCAAAATGAATGTGTGAATTAAATTTAAACCCATTTTCTCCCACAAGAAATTATACTATGTATTATTCAGGATGCTACATATGTACAAACCTGTACTTGCATGATTGCTCAAGGCAACCAAATCTCCCTTTTGAGCAAGTAAAGTGAATGGGCACTTGCCTGTTAGATGCATGTGCCCTTGCCCAAATGCCCTTTCACAAAGTTTCAGGTACCGTACATAGGACACGTTTCTTTGGTTATGGATGGTTAATGTAAATGGGTAATTCCATGAAGTTGGGGCAGTGTCCATGTAGCATCGTGATATTTGAAAAATACATTTCAGCATAACTCAATATTAATTATGCTATACATTTATTGCTAGTAGGCTTTACATTTGCATTGAGGCCACACATTTTCTTGGAAACTTTGTGCCATTCAGACTCAATTTTGATGAAGTTATTAAACAATATGTAACGGTGTCCTGTAGCATCGTGACGTGTCCATGTAGCATCGTGATATTTTAAAATTTGGTCTTAAGAGACAAATTATGGCAATCAGCTTGACCAAAATTTGATGTAATATGCATATTTACTAGATTAGTCAGGTAGCTAAATATCTCAAATTTCCTGTACAGAGTTTTCATTTTAAAAGAAAATTACAAAATGTATCACGATGCTACGCGGTGTCCTTTTTTGTTACATTTGGTGGACACCGCGTAGCATAGTGACATTTTTTGTAATTTTCTTGTAAAAGTAAGACTGTTGAATGGAGAGTAAAGATATTTAGCTATCTGACTAATTGAGTAATTATGCATATTATATCAAATTATGGTCAAGCTAATTGCATTAATTTGTCTTTTAGGACCAGATTTTAACTATCACGATGCTACATGGACACGTCACGATGCTACAGGACACCGTTACATTTTTTTAGAATAACTTCATCAAAATTGAGTCTGAATGGCACAAAATTTCCAGGAAAATGTATGGTCTCAATACAAATGTAAAGCCTATAAACAATATATGTATAGCATAATTAGTATTGAGTTATGCTAGAATGTAACACTTTGTGCCCCAACTTCATGGAATTACCCAAATGTGGGTCCAACCAAATCTCCCTTTTGAGCAAGTAAAGTGAATGGGCACTTGCCTGTTAGATGCATGTGCCCTTGCCCAAATGCCCTTTCACAAAGTTTCAGGTACCGTACATAGGACACGTTTCTTTGGTTATGGACGGTTTGTACTGTAGCACCCTGGCACTACCTGTCGCTAGCTATCATTCCTGATATTGTTTAGATGAAATTGGATAGCTTTGGATATTTCCTTGAATGACTCCAAATTAGTTGCTGCTCCTTGCCCTAAGAAGCAAACCTGAAGAATGTTAACTTTTATGCAGTATTTGGCTTGCGCACTTGGGACAACAACAGACTGCAAAAACAATACAACACACTTATTCATGTCCCATTTGTATCAAGTAGAGGCTTACCAAACAGGTTAGAAATTTGCTGTGACTGCAATAAAACACAAATTTATCTTTGCATCCCTGATCAAGAGCATGCCAAGTTCTTCAAACTTTCACTGATGTATTCTACTGATATTGATGCATATTAAAGGGATGGTACAGTATTGGTGGAGATGAAAATTGGGCTTTTACTTTTTTTCAAGATACATTGTACCAAGATAACACTTATGAAATAGTACAGAGCATACCATTTTAAGAGTCTGAATCAAAAGTTTATTTGATGAAAATCAGGTTTGGAATAGCTGAAACATCCAAAAACAAAGTAAAACAATACGATCATAATAAAATGTGGGTCCCACACTTTATTAGGATCACTCTGTTTGGGATATCTCAGCCATTTCAAAATCAGTTTTCATCAAATAAACGTTGAAATCCTCATGGAATTAATTACATGCTCTTTCATATTTCATAAGAGGTTTCTCACTGTCTCACCAAACAATGATAAAAAGCCGCAGTTAAAGGGTGTGTACAGTTCTGGTCGAGGTGAGGATTTAGCTTTTAACATTTTGCGAGATATTCAGAAACCACTCTATGAGATGTCAAAGAGCATGCAGTTCTAAGGGGTATCAAAAGTTTATTCGATGTAAATCGGCTTTGAAATGGCTGAGATATCCAAAAACAAGGTAAAACAAAGAGATCCTAATAAAGTTGTGGCATGTCGCCTTTTATTATTAGCACTTTTTTGGATATCTCAGCCATTTGAAAACCAATTTTCATCAAATAAACGTCAAATCCTTCTTAACATTATATGCTCTTTCATTTTTCATAAGAGGCTTTTCATTATCTCATTTAGGAATGTTCAAAACATGAATCCCACCTCAACCGGTACTGTACAGTCCCTTTAAGTTTTAACCAAAACTATACAATCTTTTTAAATGAACATGTCCTTTTAGTGACTCTTTTCTATATACAATGTATATATATATATATATATATATATATATATATATATATTATATATATATATATATATATATATTTTTTTTTTTTTTTTGGGGGGGGGGGAGTTGTTAAATGCGTAGCATGGTTTAGGGATTTAGTACAAATTTTGTTGGCACTAAAACTTGGTGGAGTGGTTTTTGTCAAATAACAGAGAAATAAAATCACTCTGTCTATTGATTATTTCAAAGAGAAATTTCTCATCTCATTCTATAGTACAGTTGAACCTCTCGTATCCGGACAAGTCGGGACCGGGGCTCATCCGGATAAGGGATTTGGCCGGATATGGGAGACTCAATGCTTTATACATGTACATACACAATGGACTGATGTAGCCCATTGTAGTACCACATGTAGTAATGTGTATACTGCAACCTTTTCATTGTTACACTCAGTAACAGACCCCAAAATAGAGGTTTGTGTTTGCAAGAATGAAATCATTTTCTTTTATAAATTCTTGGGATGATTTACCTAAATAATTATTAAGAAATGTATCAAGTATAGTTATGTAATTCATGTGTGTCTGTGTAGGAGTTCTCATGGAGTTGGGAATCCCCCTTTCCTCCCGTAATTACAGTTTGTATAATAAAAAAAAAAAAAAAAACAGGCCAGATTGCGTCCGTATAATAGAGAGATCCGGATAAAGGGAGGCCGGATAATAGAGGTTCAACTGTATCTTCAAACACATTTTAATAAGTTCTGAAGACAGCAATTAATTGTAATATTCTAATGTAAACACAGAACAGTGCTATTTATGAACCATGGTTTAAGAGCATCTCTGCTTTCTAGTGAAAAGTCTTGGTCCATTTCATAATGGTTCTTTAAATCAATAGTGCATTTTACCTTGCCATAATTGAAGTAAGATTTATAATCTATGCTTCAATGTTTTGATTCTATCAAATAATTATTATACCAACTGAAATCCACAGGCATACTTGATGAATGAAGCAAAGTTGTCATTGTTTACTACATGTATGGCGTGTCATATTGCGCTGCCACACAGAAACTTCAGACAGCAGGCTTTTCAGATTCCAGTCCAACATTTTTTTCTTTCCCCCGCCCCCAATCATATTGCTATTTGCATGTCTTTTTGTATGCCAAATGAATCTAACAGTCTTCCCACTAAATCTACTATTTCTACTTCTGTTTTTACCACCACCACTACTACGACTAGTACTACGAAGTATGACAATTACTTCACTACAGCTAATATGAATACTGATAATTTCTATTATCAAGAAATGAAGAAAGAAAAAAATACAAACAATGAAGGAGACAAAAACCCATGCGCACATTTTAGTTGGACAAACTCCTATTACTATGGCTGGAAAACTGCCAGTTTCACTTTCCATATATGCAAGTCCTTTAATTGCTTCTTTCACGACTTATGCGATGCCTCTTATCTACATCTTACACTCAGTGAAAAATGACACCTGTTGCACGGTATAATCAATGTTTGCTGTGTTCCCAAACAAATCTGCAAAACTAATCACATCACAGATGCAAAATGTCTGTCCCTCTAAGATATGATGAAATATGTGACTTTGGGGTAATGCGATATTTTAGGCCTGTGAGGCACAAAAGGATAAGCTAAATTCTGTGAAAGTATGCTCAGAGACCTACAATAGACGACTTAAAAAACAACAACATTTTTCCTACTTTCTACGCAAAGAAGATACACAATAGAACTCAAATAACCTCTAAATGCAGCCATGGACATAGTGATACATAAACAAAGGTGTAACATTGTAGACACATTCAGGGGAATATGTGTATGTACCATACAAATGTACTCTATCAGACAGCAAATCACATTTGATGGTACATTGAGATATTTCTGCATTTGCACTTCCAAGGTAGAATAAGGTTTTCTCCCATTCTGCACCATGGGAAGAAAGAAGAAATTATGTCATTATTCACAATTGCATGTCTTCATGGTTGGTCCAGAGCATGAACATCTACAGTTCAACACTATTTTTCTCTGGTGGCCCTTGCCACTAAAATCTTTGAAACTAAAATTTTGGTGGCCCGAAAAAAGAAATGCAGTGGCCTGCAATAAAAGGAACCATAACAAACCACTTTTAATTTTCAGTACCTGATCAGGCCACCAAAGGATAATCTTTTGGAAATCTGGTGGCACCAATTCATTTTTAGCGGTCCAGGCCACCACTAATGTCAAGCCCTGTCATCGAGAATACGTACATGTACACTTGTACGATGCTACACTGTGCCTGTGAAAAGGGCAAACGAGTCACCTCTCCATATTTTGTACACGACCCCCTTTGACTTCAATGTATTCTGCTGTCAAGAAATGGTCGAACCCTTTTGACATATATTTTTAATATATCGAACATTAAAGGGACTGTACAGTACTGGTCGCAGTGGGGATTCATGTTTTTAACATTCCTAAGTGAGATAATGAGAAACCTCTTATGAAATATGAAAGAGCATGTAATTTTAAGAAGGATTCAATGTTTATTTGATGAAAATTGGTTTTCAAATGGCCGAGATTTCAAAAAAAAAAAAGTGATAATAATAAAAGACGACAGGCCACACCTTTTATTAGGATCTCTTTGTTTCACCTTGTTTTGGGATATCTCAGCCATTCAAAACCGGTTTTCATCAAACAAACTTTTGATACTCCTTAGAATTGCATGCTCTTTGACATCTCATAGAGTGGTTTCTGAATATCTCGCAAAACGTTAAAAGCTAAATCCTCACCTCAACCAGAACTGTACACACCCTTTAAGCATATTATACCTGAATGGTGTATCAAATATAAATCATAGCTTTACATTAAAATATCCATAGCATTGATACAAAAATAATTTCCATACAGATTATGTAAACTTGACAAACCATCCCCTCCCACACAAAAAAAAAACAAAAAACACATACACACAAAAAAAAGCAAAAGCAAAAAACAAACAAACAAACAAAACAAAACATAGCAGACAGCAGTGGGTAAATTCTTACCTTGAGTGTCCCTTTGATAAACTCATCATTCACAACACTATTTGTTCCACTCTTGAAGTTGATCTGCCAGAAAAAGAGTATAATGAGTACTGCATATTAATGACTATGGATGTAAAATATCAGCTCTCATTGTTCCATGGTACATGTTACATGAGTAAACTGCACATACATGAAGCACACTTCAAATAACCTACGAAATCAGAGATATGATTCAACTTTAGTTTGGATGGAAAATACTTGTTACCTACACATGTAATCCACACATACAACTACTAGATATCTAATTTTTACAGAAACTAACATTTCATCCCTTTTCAACACAAATACAAGAGCAAATACTCCTTATATCTACTGCATATTACGCTGTGAAAATTAACTTATTGGAGGCTTTTTTGGATTTCCCCCTTTATATCCACCTAATTAGGATTATGCAAGACAAAAAGCTGTTCAAATAAAAAACATCACAATTAAGGAACAAATTCATATGAGAGTTTCAACAATTTTAACACCTGTGCACGAAGCACAACTTAATATGACATCCTACGGACTGTCTCAAAAGATGTTATGTAAAGCGCAGAGACAATCTTTTAGATTAGCCTGCGGTATGATATAAATGGAAATTACCATTCAAAATAATCACTGCCATGTGACTACACATCATGCACAGTATTCCACACTTACTATGTTTTCAATATGGCTCAACTTCATTAATACTGCACTCACAGAGGAATTGACTTCCTCTGCAAGGTGGCATGTGCCAACATGTCCTAGCTATCACCTGAACAGATAACTGTTTTTGTTTTCTTTTCCTTCTTCTTTTCACTTGGGATAATTGTAATATGAGGCATTTCATGTACAAGGCAAAAGAGATTAACACTAGGAATATCACTGGTGGGTGACTATTACACACATATGGCAGCTGCTTTAAGCTACGCACAAGACTCTGTGTTATTTGACGCTTTCGCCTCTTCAGTCAACTCTTGCTTTTGTTTCACTGACTGTCATTTATGACACAAGACTCTTGGGTAACATGATTTTTCTGTCAACAGTACAGACATCTACCTTTGCCCAGAGCATCAAAGAATTAACCTTAATTCTTATAGTGTTAACCTTCAAACATTACCAAAATGCCCTGGCATGAAATAATTTCTATAAGTATAAAATAGACTCATTGTTCTTTTGGGGACCACACAAAATGCCTGTCTTGTAGAAGAAGTCTTCAAACCTTTAAAGAATTCTCACACAAACGTTAAAGACATTCACAAAACATATTCTCTTGCCCAAAAGGATGGCTAAATCAACAAGCACTACCTTTACATGCTAATTTGATAACAAATGCTGGCCATGGAATTCTTAAGTATGTTGCAAGGGGTAAACGTGGTGATGAGCTACATTGCTTCCATAAGTGGTCAAGAATGATGCCATCTTGTGTTGTATGCTGTTATCTATCAATAAAGACTGATGGGCCAATTTCTCCTTGTGTGAAAGTGATGTATTTATCAAATCGTCTATTTTCTCTTTCATTTTCATTTCCTTTGTCTCTTTGTAAAGATTATTGTTATTGATCAATGCTCTTGAAGCTTCATACTATTGTATGGGGACCTTTTGAAGATTACTCAATATTACAGGGTGGTCCATGAGAGGTTTAAACATGTCGCTGCAACATGTTCAAATTCTTGTGCAACATCCTCAAAAAGCCAGCAACATGCTCAAGAATTGGCAACAAGCTCAAAATAAAATGTATTCAAACATGTGAAAAACATGAGCAAAACATACGAATTATCAAACTATGTGGTACTTAGATATTTGTGTGCAAAATGTGAGAGAGAACATTGACTGTAAGCAGCCAAATGAGAGATAAGCTGCGGAATACTAGTATTACATACCACGTGCTCATGATGTGCACTCTGCGCACATACTATTTCAGCAATATTCTCTGACTCTGAGCTTGCAAAATGTCCAAATTTCAGTTGTGGACCACACTGTATCATACTCTGATCATATATCAACATCTTCACTGTAGGATCTGTGTGTGTTTGCCAATTAAGGGCCACAAACCAAAAGTTCTGATGATTGCTATACCTTTGCTGCTTATTTCTATGCCATTTAAGGATCGCTTCCTTTGGACTCATATCAAAGGGGGGAACTGATAGTCACTCCAGTGCTAAATTAAGTCTCCACCACCAAAAGGCTTTTAAAAATGAGATAAAAGAGCCACACAAAAGGTTCACGTACCTTGCATTTGACCAACTTCTTAACGACTTTGACCTTAGCCTCACAGAATGCTCCTCGGTACTTAGCACTAACAGCAGTGCCGACAGTCAGAAATGGTGGACCTTCTCCAGCCTACAAAATGTGAAGAGAATGAAAACATTTATCTGTCGATATATTCAAAACGCCTTAATTTTTGTTTGTCTATGGGCAAAATAATTACTTCATACATAATGTAGATTCTGCCGCAGCAACAGGTAATAGGCACTACTGCACATGTATCATCATATCCATGTCGATATATCATGATCTGCATTTCCAAATTGCATCAAAATCACCACAAAATACTAAATACCCGGTAGTTTATTTCCAATCACTCACATAAATTTGAGCTAAATCAGTCATGGGGAGAATCGCTATCAATGTTGATTTTCATGCTCGCTCTTTGCAAGCTTCCAATTCATGATTGCAACGTATCGATGCTGCCTGCATGCTGCAGAATCTGAAACCAAAGTTAGCCATCAAATATTGTCCAATGAAATACAATGAAGCCAGAAGCTAAAAATAAATGCATTTTATGATGTGTATGATTATGGCAAGTTGAATAAAGTCGAATGAGAAATGCCCACGAACACACACAAACAGGCAGAGGCACATTCATGTACACACACATTTCAACTGACTTTTTTTTTTCTCCATTCACCAAAATTTATAATTTTATATCGATTTCTAGCTTCCGGTTACTAGACTAGAACTTGAATTTGAAGGACATATCACATAACATAAGACAGCTACATGTAACTTCAGTGTCACTCAGATTATGAGAGCAGCACACGCCGCGATCGCGAATGAGAGTTTTTAGAGCAACAACAAAAAAGTTGATGTCAATATCAATGCTTCCAAATGACCAATTTGGCTCAAATTAATGTGACTGAATGTAAAGGTATTTAGTAGACTCTATTTAGTAGACTCTACAGAAATGCATGATGTCATTCTATAAACCCTAACTCTGCTTTCACACATAATAAAAATCTAGAAACTGCAGTAGCCTGCCATACAGTATGCACACAACACAAAACCATAAATGATACTCTAGCCAGATAGCCTCTATCACTTTACCATCAGTGCAGGGCTTTCAATTCAAAATAGAGACTGCACTGGAAGACATTGGATTGATTAGCTATTTAATGCTCAGCCTCTAGTCTCAGTCTAACTCAGCAGGAATAACTGCATAACACATTATACAATATTTGGGATAACTTTCTCACTTTGTACGATCGAAATACAGTAACTAACTAGGTTAGATCGCAGAAATTTGTATGCACATTGCAACATCGCTGTTCGCTAGCTGCAAGTGTAAGTCACCATTAAAACACGTACATTGCATGTGATTGGCTATTTAAACGGATTCATATGTTGAAGAGCTGATACAACCGTATCGACGGGTTGGTAGTTGTGTCTTTTTTCTTAAAAATTTCACCCAAATCTTGGATATTTCAATCACCTGGTGAGTGCAATGCATTTTTGAAATGTTGATTCTGCTATACAAGATCAAATTTGACAATCTACTGTGTGTAGGGGCTGTGAATTAGATGCAATTGAGAAGGGTGAGGTACCGCACCCAATTCTCCATAGTTTGGATAGAGACAGTGTTTAGCAGCTTCAATACAGCGAGGTAAGGGACTCACTTCCGTCTGTCTACGTTACCGAGTACGCAGGAGAGCGATAACGTCAAAAAATAAAAGACTCTTCCGGACAGACGGATCTTTCTGTCTAAAACTGCGACCAGCCAAAACACGAAGTGTTCGGCCCCCAGATTGTAGGATTCATGGTCTCCAGTCGAACGGGGTAGGACCTAGTAATACTAGTATCGCCCCTAAATTCCAACTAAAACCCTCTAGACCTCTAGGCTAGATCTGCTCTAGACATACACTGTATCTACTAACGACCAACGTTGCTATCTTTGATAGTCACATCACACAGAATTTTAATGCCCTCGAGTCTTGACAGTGTTCTCTGCAATCCGCTTGCTTCCTTGAGCTGAGCGCGGTAGTCTACTGACATCTTCACACTACACTATACGAGAGACTGTTCAGCACAGAATTCTATATTGTAGGATCAGATTCACAGTTGGAGAGGTAATGTCTACCACCCACAAAAATCGAATTGTCCGACACGCCATGCAGCTAAATACATGAAGATCACTTTCTACAAACACCGTGTACATAACTCAAGCATACACTTCACTCTAAAACGAAAATCACACGAAATAATGAAGCAGAAAGATCGCCATCACAACAAGTTTTTTGGCTATTTGGAGTAAACAACATTCCTGTCAGACCGTACGTGGCTGCCTGCATTACGAGGCCGGAGCCGCAGGCTGTTACACAGACGAGAATCATAAACGTTGCAACTTATTTCATCAAAATGCAGCACTTTACCATTGTAAGTTTTCTTGCTAAGTAGATCAGCTGATTCCTTCAAGATGTATCCTTCTTAGGTGCGTCTGTAAATCAACAATCCTCCATGCCAAACGATGGAAATGTTACATTACAATCAAACATTGGTGGAGTCTCGTTGAAATCAACAGCGGAGAGTTGTCGTTAGAAATCAGTGGCTCATTCTTATGCTAGTATGTACGCACAGTAGTTATTTGAGCACGGTTGTTGTAACCCGTCCCTTCATTCTTCGCATAGACAGTTTAGCGCATTATTCATCCCAAGGTGTATCTTGATCGAAACAACAGCTCTTCCCAAATCTCATTGGCTCAAAGTCACGTGGTACATAGCGAGTACATTTTCCACTTGGGGTACAACAACTTATTATGACATTTGATTTGTAGAATTAAGGATCTTTTTCGTATCACTCAGCTTATAATTTGGTGAAAAAGTGACCAATGATCAAAATTTAAAATCAATTTGGTATACCTATTGGCAGTGATCTTATTTTGCAAACCAAAGTGATCCATTTACCCATAGTAATAGTGTCGTAGCCCAGGTTCACCGCCGTAACCTCTTTTGACAACTCTGCACATGGAGCACGAATGCGACGGAGCTCTGCATTAGGAGGGCAATTTTGCGCCCTGTTTTGTGCTTGCATATTGCTTTCCTCCTGTGATGTGGTTTTGCGTACACCTGACCAGAAGCTGTGAATCGTTTTCTTTGCTCCCCAATCGAGAAAATTAAGGTAAGTCGTGAAAATATCGCCGTGTGAAATGTCCTTTGGAAAAGACCCCAGCCTTATGTTGACGTCACGGTCGATGGTAAATTATGCAAATTCTACTGAAAGCAACAACTGGCCCCGAAATGTGTATTGCACGTACAGAAAGGCAACAGCTACAGCTGTTGAGTCAGTGGTGCAAGGAGTAATCGTGTGGTGCACGTGCAATTAGATGAACGCCCGGCATGCATGCGTGATGCTGCTGTAACCAATGTGTAAACATAACCAATGAGACTGAGCTTCAAGTTTCCAACTTTTTGTGAGATAATGAGAAACCTCTTATAGAATATGAAAGATCATGCAGTTCTAAGCCGAGGGATTCAAAGTTTATTGGTTTTGAAAGGGCCAAGTTATCTGAAAACAAAGTGGTCATGTATGGTCCTGAAGTAAAAGGTGGGACCCACCTCCTTTAAAGTTTAATGTTTAAGTTAACTAAACGCTGCTTTATTAGAGTTTTATTAAGACCATTTGTTTTACTTTGTTTTATGATATCAGCAAACTCAAAACTGATGTCATCAAATAAACTTTGAATTCCTCGTAGAATTGTATGCTCTTTGATATTTCATAAATTAAAATCTGAATCCCGTCGCGTCGCAACCAAAACTAAATTTATACAATCCCTTTTCATGCTGCTCCATAGACTAGTACACAGGCTTGAGTTGACTCGTAATATAGGTAAACTTACTTAAAATTATAAAAATGTCCATGTTATCTTGTGCAAACAATTCATGTGCCCTATTAAGGAGCATCTGCACTAACAAATGCCATGCTGCACTTGTGACATTCAATCTATCAAATTGAATAATTTTGTGATTCACCTTCATGTTCTCAGTATTTGTCAGTTAAATGCTAACTGGATATAATGCATAAGAATGGTACTTTCACTTGATTCACAGATAATACGTCCACTGAAGTGTCCACTGAAGCAAGAATGCAACTGGATTGTATTTTCCTCATCAGAGAGTAGTGTGCTTTGTTGTGCTAGCCATTCACTCTGCTGGAGTCACAGAAAATGAAGAAAAAGAGGCAAAAACAAAGCATGGGAACTGAAGGCAGCCAAGAGGAAAAGGCAGGGTGAGTAAAAAAAAAAAAAAAACGATAGAAGATAAAAAAAAATAATCTGCATTGCTGTTGGTCTGCAAGTTGCAGGATCTAGATGTGGAATACAAAAGGAAAGATACATGCATCTTTCTTTTGAATAAACAAATGTTAGGATTAGATAACGTCAACAAGATTCAATGTAACTAGCTGAGCTGAGATACAGCAAATAGCTGTGAAGGTTATTTTAGATACCGGTATTCATATTTCTTCTTGTACTGAGATTGAAAAATTGAAATACCAGGGTAGTAGTTTTCACTACAGTGATAACCCGGTTTATGGGTAAAGAGTTTATCAGGATAATAAGATTTTGGCAGAGTGATCACCATGCTTTCTTTATGCCCAATATTCTTGGCTGTGTCATCCACTGCAGGTCAAGTCAGTTGAGTGGCTCATATGTTCCAGGGAGTATTGCCAGCTTTCTCAGCACCTCTTCCTCCCAGCCTGCCCAGGGAGAGTCGTCTGGGGGAGGCGGGGCCTTGACATCATTCTTCAAACCCTCTGTTCAGAAGAAGACCACAGCTCTGCCAGGTGCTCCAAGTTTTGAGAAGGTATGTGACCCAAATGGCAAGGCTTCTTAACTGTAACTAGGCCAGGGATGGGAGCTCCCAGCCCCCCTCCCTTAGACAGCAGACAATCTACACGATGTGTCGCCATCACAAAAAGTCATCGCTGCGATGTCTTGCAACCTTCTTCTCCTGCCTGTTTTGACTCAAAATTTGCAACATCCCGGCACGCTTTTCAAATAATACATGAATATGTACATGCATGTAGAACCAAAAATATGAATTCATATAGTCAATGCAAATAGTGCTTTCAGTCAAATTTCATGAAAGCATGATTATTCTGTTGTTGTTGCTTTTATTGATTAGATTTAGAATTCATTGATAACAAATTTCATCTAAAACACCATAAGAATCCAAAAGGAAAAAAATCCACCGAAATACATAAGAAATAAAAAAAAAGAATACTCAAGAATTTTTTTTTTTTATGCCCCAATTTTTTCCACTTACATTTACTGAGGACAATAAAGAGCATATGTACAGTAAAAATATATGCCTTTTGGAGCTTTATTTAGTGTTTGATAGCAAATAGTCTGATTTTACACCAACATTACATATAAATTTGCATAAGTGATAATTTATTTGAAAAATCAACTTTACAGTTTTGTAGCTTACTTACATCGCAGGCAATGTGTGTGCAGTTTTTTGTTGCGATCACACGGACGACATCTGAAATCTTGGGGGATGTGGGATCCCCCCAGCTCTATCGTCTACCTATTTAAATGGCCAGGCCTTGTTAGAGTTTTAAAAGGGTAGTCTCATTTTAAGCCTTATGAGAACTTGGTATTTCCATGACTCTTCTTTGATGGATATGCAAGATTTTATGTCCTCATGATTCAAGCACTTATTCATGGTTCTTCCCTCTCATATTTTAGGCATATCCATAAAATGGCAATGAATTATTTTCAGAGGAGTGCTGAACCAAAAATGTCACTTTGCCCCTTGTACAAGGTGTACAAACCACCATGGTGCTATGCAGTCACGACCATCAATGTTTTCAGCTTTCCTGTGTTCTCTTTGAATTTATGAATATATTTTAGTAGGTCTAGCCAAAAAAAAAGTGTAAGGAAAAGAATGAATTGTAGTGTGTAAAGTAAATCTGATGTAAGCATTATCACTTCAAATGTGACTTGTCTACAAAGTGAGCTGTTCCTATTGGCTGCAATAATGTCACTTCTGGTGGAAATCCTGTTATGATTTGCAAATGAGGCATGGGCACTACCTTTGAGGGCATTTCATCTTTGGTTGACACATCCAACTAATACTGACCTTGCCAGGAGTTGTGTAAAGTAGCTTACAATCATACAACAGGGAACTTGACCAGCAGAAAGAGTGAGCAATTCTCTTGGTTGTTTCAAACATCATGCAATCTTTCAGAGGACCAACACAAATGAGGGTGGCTCATCGGTTGGTTCGGATCAAGATGGCAGTGAATCTCTGGGTGCATTGTCCCCCACCCACATGACAGCAAACACCAAGAGAAGTCACCCACAGTCTGCCTCGCTTCAAGGTACAGATGACGAGGCAGAATCAGAACCAAAGAGGAAGAAGATTGCTGATCAGATGACGGATGACCCTGCTGTTCTGGCGAGGACCGTCTTTGTGGGAAATTTGCCGCTCAGTGTCAAGAAAAAGGTGAAATTTTCCGTGCGTGATATATAGAACTTTCTCTATGGATGTTATTTTTCTGATCACAATTTGCCAAACTTCTATTGCATTTAAAGAGTTTGCAGGTAGCTACATCACAACAAGATGTTGCTCTACTTATAATTGAGAGCAAATGCTACATCTATTTGGAGAAGTATTAGTTATGTTGGTAGCTTACCCATAATACCACATGAGCCACATTTTGGCAGACTGTGGAACAGCATTGTAAGATGTTCAGTTTTGGCTGTGAAATGATTATTTTGTAGATATTTTCTGCTAAATATTTTATGTCAATAGTTTAAGAAAATGCTTTGGACTTTTGCAATATTTGGCATTACATATTTACGGTGAGAAAAAGTATTCCCTATGCAATTTTAACAAGAGTAGTCCATATTGATAATTCTTTCAGTGGTGTATGTCTGTTTCAACTTTCAACAGGAACTAAAGGGATTGTTCAAGGTGTATGGCCACATTGAGAGCATTAGATTCAGGTCTATGGTAAGCACAGCTGTAATTTGTATGATTATTATGTAATAAGTGAGATTTGATAGGAACTCTGTGAAATAGTCTTAGTAGTGAGATCCTTAAACTTCTCATATAGTCATTTATTAGATGTGCAAAATGAAGAAATGAGTACTTCAGTAAGTAAATGAACACACACACACACACACGCACACACACACACATATGTAGACACGTATGTATGTCTACCATATAAATACATGAATTTGTGTTGAAGTGTGATGACAAGGATGATGACAATTTTATTATTGTTATTTATTTATTATTTTTTTTTTTTGTACTGACAGGTGTTACAGGAAAGACCTGCAGTTTCAGAGGGTTACTTTAAATGCAATAATCACTTATCATTTGACAGGTTTTGGGAGCATGTGCAGCTGCGTAGACTTCCTGTTTCAAGGAAAATTGACGTGATAGACTGCTAGATATGAATTCAAGATATACTTGTCTGTTAGACATGTTTATGATTGGTGATTTCCACTGTCCTTCCTGCAGGGGGTGGCTGACCCAAATGTGTCAAAGAAGGTTGCAGCTATCAAGTAAGTGTGCCATTCTGTAATATACCGATATAGATTGCTTTTCGAGGCATTGTTGATATCATTGTCCTGAGGGATCTCAGCTCTATGCTGTGACTTGTGGAGATTGCTCTCATGGTGATAATATGAGTTGAGACCCCCAGCAAATAAAAGCAGTCTGTATCTGTTTTGTATACCAGATAGAAAGGAAATTTTACTTGTTTGATCGCGATCGCTCATGAAGCCAGCTCACACATCAGATATAGTGTACTGCCATGGACGTTTGATGCTTCTCAATTTTCTTCCTTGTGAATGATTCTTGGAGAGAACAAAATACCAATTACTTGTAACATACATTGTAGTAAGCACAGTCTGTGATGTTTAAACATTATTTGCAACTCACTGCCAGGTCTGTCATCAGAAAATGTTGCACTTGATACATTTTCTGGGATAATCTGTGATGTAGTGCAACTGTTTATGCACTCATAGAACATTCTGCTTCACAGAGAAAAGCATGTTTTCATATTCAGATCAGACACTTAACGTCATGTTGATAGTCACAAACAAGCCATACCAGTGTGGCAAGTCATTGCCGGTTTCAGGAAAAGCCAAGGAGGATGGCTGTTTGAATGAAAGGCAGCCAGAATTACAATTGTTTGGGTGGTTTCAAATGGAAAGTTGGAGTTATTCAATCTATATGAAGTTTACTTTGTGCACGGAGCATCGTAAAGTGACATGGAAGATTCTCACTTGAGTTGTGAAGATACCTCAAAGAAGCACTCGCAAATGTTTGGAAAATGTTACAGAAACAAATGTGTTGGCATTGGAAATCTTATTGATATGTACATGTGTGGATTTGATCAAAGCAGGGAGGTGCTAGAGAAGGAGATGCAACTAAAGCTCTCCTTTGAAGTCATGCGCGGCACAGCTGAGAAGTTATGCGTTCAACTACAGGTGTTACCCATGTGCTTTGACAAAAGAGAGCATCAATAATCGGGACTAGCGCTCTCACATCTAGAAATATGTGCTCCTACTGCAATTCGCTCTCTCTTTCAATGTGATGGCAACAATGAATTTGTGTACCTTGAATTGGAACAGCGAATCAAAATGCAGTGTAAAACTCACAATTTTAACAGCAAATAGTTTAAAAACACGCTGGAACACGCTTTAACGGAGTACTTTATTTGAAAGATCAAAATATCCCATTATTAACAGATAGAAAATTAACATGCGGAAATGTGCGCATTATAGAAAAAAATTAGGTTTTTAAGAGGGCCTAATTTTCATTTCCTTTCGATTTGCGAATTACGAAGAAACTAGAAATACATGTTAATAATATTGAATTCTTTCCTTAACTATTCTAAATCAATTCGAGTATTTCATTTAAAATTTTGCGGTGAAATAAAGCTTGTAATTCTCCGCACTTCGTCTTGAAACTAGAGCGGTGCCGAGCATGACTTCAAAGCGTAATGGAATGCTAAACATCCCATTGTAACGCCTTGAACCCAAACATTTGTGTTTGCATTAATTACGAAGAGTTGCCACTCCATCTCTGTAACACCTCCCTGGTCAAAGTTAAGGTTGAAAATCCTGTTTATCTTATGTTAACCACCATTGTTTGCACACTTTAGTTTCTAAGTAATGCTCAGTGTTGTTTTCATGCCCTCTCCCTTTGTCTTCATTCATTTTTTTTTCTTCAGGAAAGAGCTAACTCCCAACAGAAGTTCTTTCAATGCCTACATAGTGTTTAAGGATGACCAATGCGCTCAAGCAGCCCTGAAGAGGTTAGTGTGCCAATTTGTGATAGTTTCGATGGTTTTTGTCTAGTGTGTCAGACTATTCTGTGACAACCTCAGACTTGAGTTTGATAGGAAAACAGGAAATGTGGTGAACAAAGGAAGTCATTTTGTGGTATATGTGCCATATGTAGTCTGTGATGAATGCCTCTTATTCATGTTTTTTCTTTGTCTAGACTGAATAACAGTGTCAGAATACATGACCTTACACTATATTAGCACATCTGTATTCAAGGACTTTGATTATTAGTTACTACACTGTAGTATTATGTGTATGTATGTGCTTTTATGTGTTTATTTGTGTCATGTGAGTGAGTGAGTATGTGTGTGTGTGTGTGTGTGTGTGTGTGTGTATGTGGCTATGTGCACCCTTGTGTGTAAAGCTTGAGTCCACCTACTCTCATTAGTGTTCTCAGTGAGAACACTCACAAAATTTAGATTGCATTCAGTTACGTGCATTTTTTTTTTTGGGGGGGGGGGGATGTTGTATGTAGTCTGGGAGACACGCCCACCCACACGGTGTGCATATATTATGTAGCTTGGCTGCATAATTTATGCATGCCCACGCGCTTCACTCTTGTGCTGTGCAAAGTTTTACAATTGTATCATTTGTATACGTGTACACATGTCTTGTTCATGCCTTTTACATTGCCTTGCTAACCTCTGGATTGTATCGATGTTGCACTCCATGGGAGCCTTGGCTTACATTAAACTTATGACACTGTGTGAAGTTGTGTGTGGGCGTGTGGGGTGTCTCCTTTCTGACGTACGTTTCTCACAATTTGTTTCACTGTATCAGAAATGGTACTAAAATTATTTAGTAACATTGCTGAGAAGAAGATTTGTTGATATGGCATATCCTCTGGCACTTGGAGCCACAAGAGGAAGAAATGCCTAATTATAACATGGGACATGTTATACTGAATTTGTTTGTGATTACATTGTACATTTCCCAACACATGTTGTATATATGTCTGATAGTTGCATTTGTGACTCATATCCTCACTTCCCCATTGCTTGTTGTACAGATCAATTTGCAGCTATGATTATATGAAATGCAGGAAGTGATTATCATTAAAAATTGCCTCATCAAGTAGGCATGGAAATGCCTGCAGGTATTGGGGCTTTTTTCAGTCAGCTGAGCAGTTGTAGAAGAGCATTAATGCTGTTTAGAGACTTTGGAGTTAAAAGCACTTCTTAAGTGCCCAAACTTGTCCATGCTGATGTGAAACAGCTAGAGAGAACTATTACATTATTTACATAAAGGACAGCTCGTGACAGTTTCAATAGAGACTATAGTGAGAAAAATTCTAAAGTCATGTACTGACTGAAACCCACTTTGTATTGTACTTGCTTTGTTATTTGTAGCAATGGATGGACTCTCCACAAGCATCATCTCAGAGTTGATATTGCAGGCAACAGCAAGAAGGTACTAAAGCACTTGGCTTGTATCCATGTAAATATGTGTTATCAAGACATTGGTGTCAGAATACATTTTGCCACTCATATGGAAAGTGAAAATAATGATAAGGGGGGGGGGGGGGTGCACAACCTCATCTGGGGGCTTACAACCTCCACTGCCCCCCCCCCCCCATGTCAATTCCTGAGGTCAGAACATAGTAAGTTTTAAACTACGAAGTCATCATCTGTTATGTTGCGTGTACTCTGAAATGAATGCATACCTTCATCTCGAATTTTCTATTTTAACCATTTAGGGAGCATTATAACCAAGACCACAGTGTGGATAAGACAGCTTTTGCACCTCAATCCAGCAGTGCATATCCCAATTTATGCGCCCAATTTTATTGAACACTGCTTCCCTTTATTGTTATTATATGTTGGTAGTCAGTCTTTAGAATTATCTTACATATTGTGCTAAAAATATCATGTATCTTTGCTGTCATTTGCGATAAATTTCAGTTTGTGTATATGAAATATTCTTGCATGGAAAAACTTCCCAGAATAGATGCACATGCAGAAAACTTTACAAATGGTTCACTATCACATGATCATGTTTAACCAATCACTGACTGGCAGATGACTTGCCTATGGTACATTCATATATCAGTGTACACAACCAAAGAACAGGTGCTGAACTAAGAGGAGTGTGCTTCTGTTCCACATAGGTCTATCCAGTAACATTTCCATACTCTTCTGTTTAGTACCTAACTGGGAAGGTCGGGAGCTCACAAGTTTGGGCACCATCTAAAAGGATGTTAATACATTGGTTAATGGACAAGTCATAGCATGTACAATTTAGCCACTTCACAGTAGATGTTGATTAAGAAGGTAGGATACTCCATGGATAATTTGATTCCTGTGAGTCGAAGTACAACATGTGTAGTCTGGCATTGTGAATTGTTGAAATGTTTAGGCCTTGCCTCGTTTGGCACAGCAGTTTGTCATCTACCAATCTATGGAATACTGTATATGCCAAATATTTCAGGAGTTTTTTATTTTCATGAATTTCGTGAGTCAGGTGCTATTCGCGAAATTAAAGACACGCGAAGATATTGACTCTGATCCCAATGTGAGTGTGACGTAGGCGTGTACATTTCTCCGTTCAGTACAAGATTCCACAACCGCGAATTTAACCACTTGCGAAATCGTTGGGAATTTCTGATTCGCGAAAATTTAAACTCAAGAAATATATGGCCTATACAGTATTGTTGTTGCTCACAAGAAAATGCAGCACTGTTTTCTTTATTTCCCAAACAGCATGATCTCCGGAGATCAGTGTTTGTGGGCAACATTCCTTTCAAAGTTGAGGAAGAAGAGCTGCATGATCACTTCCACAGCTGTGGTGCTATCGAGGGAGTGAGGCTGATCCGTGACAAGGAAACTGGTGTCGGCAAAGGATTTGGGTACATCCTCTTTGAGGTGAGTCCAAGAACATTGAGAACATTGCTCCTGGCAAGATCAGAATATGAAGATATAGATAAATACAGTGCACTCCTGTTATAACGAATATGGTTATAATGAAATTCTGGTTACAACGAAATAAAAAGTCAGGCCGCAACATAATCTGCTCTCTGCCATTTGTTGTTTATTTCTTCGGTTATAATGAAATTTTGATATAACAAAAGGAAACTGCCAGTCCCGATGACTTTGTTATAATGGGAGTCCATCGTAGTAAGTCTGAAGTTCAGTAGGTAGATATGCAGTTAGATAAATAGATAGATAGATAAAGAAATAAATAGATACAGTGGACTCATGTTATAACAAAGTTCTCGGGACCAAGTTTTCTTTTGTTATATTGAAATTTTGCTATGACCGAACAAACAAACAATAGAAAACAAGAGCAGATAATGGTTAGGGCATTAATTTTTTACTTTATTATAACCAGAATGTCGTTATAAATGTGTTCGTTTTAACAGAAGTGCACTGTAGATAGATAGATAGACAGATAGATAAAGACAGATATAGGCAGATGTAGGGACAGTGATTTTCCGCGATCACGGAAAACGGACGGAAAACGCGGAAACGGCCATTTGAAACGGAAAAAGTAATCCACACGGAAAATCACGGAAAATCACTTTTCAACAAAATAAAACACATAAAAGTAAAAATAAATCCAACAGAACGTCAGAAGCTGTAAATTAATCATTATTACATGTCCACGATATTCACAGACTGCTGCGGAGACTCGAGTTTCAATAGAACGTCTAGTCTAACTGTCGAACACTTACTCATCAATCCAACACCAACTGAAAGTCCATTTATATTCCAAAACACAATGTGTGTCTCGCCGAATAATGTGTGATGATAAAGCCAGTATTTTGGCAGTAAAAGTAGCGGCAACAGAAGAAACTGCTGTTTTCTGCTCGCGGTAAGCTGCCAGCAGGTGAGTCGAGTGGTGACTTGCTATGCCTGCCTGCTCCACATGTGTCGTGTGTATAGAGCACAATGCATGATGTGAACACCAACTTCACGCAGAAAAAAAGAAAAATCCCACGATGCCAAGGTGCCAGACTGGGGAATGGGGAGGGGTGGAGAGAGAGAGACCATTCAACAGAAGAAACCGCGCGTATTGGCGCATTCTTGGAGATCATGAACTGTCTGGGGTGTTGGAGATGAACAGGGAAAGAATGTTTACCGGTAATTAAAGATAGCTCAAGTCGAAGCCCCAGGGCGAAGACCCAGGATTACAAATGTAATGATTTTATATTTCTTTCGTTTAAGCTCCTTAAAATCACTCACCTGCGATATTTGATGAGCTTAATTTAGGTGTTTTAATGTCACATTTTTAATGAGATTGTAACTATGTGTAATACAATACTATAATACCTATTGATTTATCAATCTGTAAAACACAAGTGTGACTACCAGTGACAATAAAAAAAAGACTTGTATTTGTTTTCTGCCGAGATTTTTTTTTTGTCTTCATCCTAACACTTCCAAGTTCATATGAAATTTCTAATGTTTTTACTGCAGCATCAACAGTCTAAAATAAATTACTGAAATATTGTCTAAATGCATTTGAAATATGAGATGTGGATGATCGTCCATATTGATTTGTACCCTCTAAATTTGATATTTCATATGAATATAGTAGGCAATGTTTCAGTAAATTCTGAAGCTTTGTGAATCATGAAATTTTTGGCAACCATCCATTTGAACTTCAGGCATGAAAAGTTCCTAAGAATCAGCAAAAACAACTCAACAGATCAGAGATAAAGTTCCTTCGAATTGAGAAGTAGCACGAAGATTTGCTGAGCGTGAGACCACAAGGATCAGCTTTGTTTTGAGATTGTCACAATCGTGTTGTCACTGAGTATCGGGAAGTTCTCACAAACTCAAGGATCACCTCTCTCTAGCTCTGCCAACTCCAACATGTAGCTCCCCAACAACGTGCATGGTTGAATGCATGGCGTCTCGATGTCACCGTCTATAGGTACCCGAGGCTGCTTTGTATTTGTCTTGGAATATTGATTCATTTCTTGCCATGACATGAGTGTAGTAATCTTTTTGCATGGCTATGTAAAAATTTGTGACACTCAACTCGTCTTTTTGATGTTTTTCTTTCAGTCCAAAAGGAAGACAAAATAGTATCATGACGTTTGCAATTGTTCAAAAGGTCTGCTATTGATAACTCACAGACTAATCACCAAGGGGCTGTTCCCAGGCCCTCCCTCCTCCCGTCGAGCAATGTACACGCGCGCGCAAATTCCTCTGCCATGTGGTTTGCCAGCCAGCTGTCGGAATGTGCTTTGAAGTTACATGGCAGCCTGGCCTGGCTGGCATGAATGGGTGTCGAGTTTCAATCAATATCTGCTGTTGTTTTATTCTTGTATTTGAACATGTCGTTTCACCTGGCAGAAACACGGAAATCGGGAAGGTGTAGGGGAGAGGTTTTTGTTGTGTTGCAATGTGGGTGTGTGTGTGTGTTTCCTCGTTTTTTTTCTGTGTTTGTTTGTTGTTGTTGTTGTTTTTTTGTTTTTTGTTTTTTTTTGGGGGGGGGGGGACCCGAGGCCAGAGTGAGGAAAGATCAGAGTGAAATGAGTGCTAGTTTCTTGTCTGGATTATTGACTGAAGAAAGATAAATTGATTGTTCCTTTAGTGCTGAAATTTCTAATCTGTTTAGACCTTCTGAAGGAATAAAAAGACCTGACTAGACAGTAATAAGTCACTTGACTAGCAAATCAAGAAAGAGGACATAATGATAGTTGTTGATACTGCAGGCCAGGCTTTGATAGTGATACACAAATATGTAATGTCCCACTGCATGATTAACTGGATTACAACGTATTGACTGAAGAAAGATTTAGATAGATTGATTGTTCTTTTAGTGCTGAAGTTTTTATCAACACTGCTTATTAAACTGATTATAATGTATTCTGTTTGCAGCTTCTAAAGGAATAAAAACACTTGACTAGTAAGTCACTAGTTGAGACTCAGAGACTTATTTCACTTTGTATATATTTTTTTTTAATTTGTAGACAGCAGTGTAAACAGTCATGTAAACAGCAGTGTAAACAGCCCTCTTTATCATCGCCATAATTAACCTCGCAGATTTACACATTACGCAATACTCTTCGAACATTATCACTGTGGCAACCTAAACCGCCATATGGCAACCTAAACCACCCTTTGGCAACCTAAAAAACTCTATAGGTTGCCCGGCTGGCAACCAAGGAAAAAAGTTAAGTGAGAGCCCTGTGCATGTTTTGACAGTCGAAATAAATAAATTGTAATCCTGATGTTTCATTTCATTTGTCTCCATGGGTGTGTGGTACAGAGGTTGGAAATCATCAGGTATACACTATGCATAACATGTATGAATGTATACGCGATTACACAGGTACACAAACTTCAAATAGCAATCATTTAATTTTTGTTCATTTTTGCATGCAAATACATGTAAACGGAATTTGCATTTTTTGTGTGTACAATTCATATGGGAAAACGGAATTCATGATTTTCTGAAACGGAAAAGGCAATTTTTTGAAACGGAAAATCACTGCCCCTACAGATGAATAGTAGAAAGATCAAGACAGACACAAAAAGATTGATATGTAGATATGGATAGATACAATTTATTTCAGTTCTTGAACCTCTTTCTTTAGGTGTAATGGTTATATTTATTTGTAGCACTTGTTAAAAATCTAAGAGGGAAAAAGAAAGGTACCTGTCATTCATAGCACTATAGAGATTTTGTTGAGTATTTTGGAAGTTTACAAATGGAAGAACATAAATATACCAAGACTTAAAAACTGTCATTTTATGCCAATAAACAATACAACCAGTAGAGTAAACTAGATATAGCAAAGTCCATAATAAAGCAGGAGATTACTGGTACCATTACTTTGATCTCTCTATCGGCTCTGGTTAATCCCTACAGATTCCATATTGACAGTTTCTGTCAAACACACATTTATTATCACATCTGTGCAATACCCCACAGAACAGTGTGCAAAATTATGTGTGTCAAATTTGACCAGTGTTCTGTTTCTTGTGTGTGGTCTGAAAACAAGTTTAACCTTTCATGTTTAAAACAAGTCTCTTTCTCTGTATATTTTGTCTAGCGGACTTAAGAGGGGAATATTGTGGAAGCGGTTGTGTTGTCAAACAAGAATGAATTTATGCAATAGAATAATCATTGTTTTGTAATCATTGTCTCTTGCAGGACCCCTCCTCTGTGCAGTTTGCTCTGAAAATGAATGGAACCAAATTAAAGGGAAGAGGACTGAGAGTTAAAAGAGCTGTCAAAAAGGAGAAACAGAAAGACCAACGAATATCCTTTTTTTGGCACTACCCTAGTGGAATGTCAAACCAAATGTAGACAGTCTTCATTAATTTCCATGGGCAAAATTGAAGGGATCTTCATTCTAGTGAATGTATTTGCATAAATATTCTTTTGCATCACTGTACTAAATATCTTTGTTCTTACATGTTTGGATGTCTGAAGCAGCCATGTAAGCAGTATGTAGTCCCTATATTGTTTTTGAATATTGTGCTGCAAAGTAAATACAATTGTTGAAGGTTAATTTGATGTACATCTCAATCACAGAAACTATGAAATTATTGGATGATCAGAGGAGTGTTTGTGTAAAATTATTGTAGCTTCCAGTACATACAGTGTATTGGTAGGTGAAGACATGCATCTAAAACAGGCATGGAAAGCCCACAACTGATTGGTGAGCATTCATCCCTTTCTAAGAGTGACACTCTGCCAGTCAGCCCAAGTGTGATAAAATATGTACTGATATATGTAGACAGTTTGAAAAGGTTCTAAATCCACCTGGCCATAATCCAGTTTGACAGGCCAGGGAGATCAAAGCAAAGCTCAGCTAATCCCTTTGAAAAGGAATGTCAAGGATGTCACTATGTTACAACATTTGGCCTTAATTCCTGTCTGTACAGAGTAGATGGCCGCAGGGGGCAGTCTGCACAAAGGAGGAACAGCCAAGGTCCTAGAGCCAAGGGAAGAGGATTTCAGGGAAACCGTGGCCGAAGAAAACCACTGATGGGCAAGGGGAAAGCAAAAGGCAGAAAGAGCTGATAATATACATGTGTGTTTACTCTCCTCAAGAGATGCCAGTATGAGAGACAGTTATCCAACCAAAGTGGGATGTACAGAGCTGCCTAGTCTGCCGTGGCTTCCTGACGACTTTCAAACCTATTCATGTCTTTAACAAGAGACTAAATGAAAAGCTCCTTGATTTGGCATTACAAACATGCATTGAGATGCTGGTAACACACAGGAGGATCTTCCTCGTTGCTCTGTGAAACCTCTCCACTTTTGATGGTCAAATGTTACCAGGCCCGGATGTATCATGGACTGAGACACAACCGGTCTTGTGAGACAGGTTGCTGAATGATTGCATGGCTTCTTCCTGAAAGAAGTAGACTGTGGCAGTGATAACTCTCGAGTCTCGGGATGCTTTCATAAATAGCTGAGATTTAATACTTGGGACAGTATAATCAGAGAGAAAAAGAACTACATCATCTCATTATCCTTGGCAAACAGGTTGCAGAAAAAAAAAAGTATTTTGCGCTTTGTTGCGATGGTGATGTTGATGGTGATGATGAAATCCTAAAAACATAAAACCCAAGACTGGAGCTCATCTGTGTCAAGAGCAGCTGGAATATAGAAATCACTAGGAAGAATGGCTGTTAGCTGTGTGATTTTTTTTTTTCTTCTTCTTCTTCTTCAAAGCTCTTCCTATATCCACCAAATTCCATGTAAAGATGACATTTGCTGCCCCAATTTCATCATTGGTCCGTGAGAAATCAGAACTCATGTGATTTTTATTCATTGTTGTGGATTGATTGAGGCATGCTGGTCACCTTTGGGCATAGGATATAGTAGTAGCCAACCACAGGGTACTCACCATGTGAGTTCTTTTATTGTAGACTTTGACACTGCTCCAGAAATGAAGATTATGATCCACAAATTTGTTTGCAAAACCATTAGGTTTTTCCTCTGAATGTTCTTCTGTGCAAAGAAAAGTAATTGTGATATATAAAACCAGCAACTTGTACTTTTCAATGAATTACCAGGAAAAGTGCATAACATCTCTTATTTATAATCATATGAACAAGATTATCATCTGAGCTTGTCAGAACAAAGTTAATAACCTACCAAAAGACCCAAATTTAAGTAGCTGAAATTCAGATAAAACCTCTGGTTTTATCTGAATTTGTAGAATTGAGGTACAACCCACTGCGATTATTGAAATATGTCCCGCTGTGTATTTGCACAGTAATGGTTGAACTTGTCTTTGTCATGAGTCAGATTTGGCACTGAAAATACATAAAAACAGTGGAAAATTTGTCAGCCTGTCGACGTCCAGATAACAGAGTCGGGATAACTGATGGCCAGATAATTGAGATCCTACTGTACTTATAGTATTATCTTAGCTCAATTACTTGTGGTTGTACAGAAGAAGATTTGTAAAGATTCCTTAATATTAGGGGTTTGACCCCTGGGTCCACCCTGGGGCATGGTGCCCATTTAAACAAACTGAGATCCTATCCACTTTGGGATGCTACCTGCCAAGTTTGGTGAAAATATTGTGGGGTTTTCAAGAAGATGAAAATGTGAAAAGTTTACGCAGAATGGATGTGGGATGATGTCCCCAGTGATCGCAGTAGTTCATCTGAGCCTTCAGCTCAGGTGAGCTAATAAGGTTGCCAGAAGGTTTCCTTGTATTTTATAATGTGGTCTAGACTCTATGGTATTAGATATTAAATACTTGCCAAATTCTAAGGGAAAGCACAAATGCCATTCTTATGTTTTGGAGCAGAACTGTTTAGTGTTAAAGGTGCATGGTTCTGGTGTTTTAGTCAAGTGCATACGCGGGCACACGGCGCAAGTTTCCTATAGAGACCTACGCTATCGAGTCCTCTTTAGCACTTACGCTTTGGCCCACTTCCCCCGAGTCCGAAGAAGTCCGATTCACTGTAGTCGGTGGTCGGATCACAGTTCGGCTCATGATTTAGCTGAGGGGGATGACAGCTGTAGCAAACTTCTTTTGTGATGTCGTAATAACAAGCACATATGCATGCACCCTGGCATTACTACAGACTGCGCGATGCGCAGAGAAGACAACGAAGGCAACGTTACAGCTACGCACTTTACTCTTGATGACAGCTCAACTTCGGTAATATTCGTATCAATGCTAATGGTGATCGGCAATATCATCAACAGCGCCCTCTACACTACAGGGACTATGCCCCTTTAACCCCTTGATCGTTGTTGCTACTCATGTTGTGATTTTTATGCCCCCACATTATAAGAAGTATTCATGTACCGGTATATGCCTTGATTTTCAGTATTTTTTAAGGAACAAAAGTAAATACAGTGGTTGACTTGAACAGATATTGATCTCAGTTTCTCATATACATCATGTAAGTAAACATCCCCACCCACTCAGCTAAAGACTTCACTAGCTTGAAAATAAACTGCTAACTCCAGTTTACTTGTAGCCATGAATAGGTGACTGAACAGACATGAAATCGAATATGGAGCATTGTTGTTAAATTTTGAGTAAGATTAATGATATGAAATATATTCATTGCAGTTGCCAGTACATGTACATGTAGTTCATGCTCAATAAACATACTTCCAAACAAGTTTTGGTGAAAAGACCTATCAGGCTACCACCTCAGTACTTTGATCAATTGTAATGAACAATGTACATACATTGTATGTATGTTTTCCAGTGTTTACACAGATGTGTAAATATGTATAGTTGTGTACCCAGTATGTAATTATGTGACATTTTAATGATTTTAAGAAGTCTATTTTCATAGCGGATGAAATACAAAATATATGTAGCACATTTGCTACATTTAAAACCATCTCTTACAAGTCGGTGTTTTCAGTGGATTGTGAGCATACTCCCATAATTTTTTAAAGGTTTTATGACATGCAAATGCATGTTGATTTGTGTGGACCCCTCTGAAAACCAGCCTTTGGGTGACGAGGGTGTTCCACCCCATGAGTGGATAATAAAAATTGAATTGAATTGAAGTGAAATGAATATCAAGAAACAATCCATATATTTTTGAAAAAATTTTCTTCTATTTTTCTTCAGATTACTTGGATATGCCAAAAAAAAAAAAAAAAAAAAAACAACCTTCCAAACCAAGATTATGGTTGTGACCTCATCTGTCAATCATTGCTAAAGTACTGATATGTTGAACAAAAAACATTGGAATGCACCTTCCCCTTGACTGGGCATATCTTGCATGTTTCTGTGATATTAATGTGATCAACAAAAGACATAGCGATGTCATAATATCTTTAATGGCATTTATCATGTACTATACATGTATGTTGTACAAGTACACCCAAGCGCAATATCCATTGGGTTATCCCAAATAATGTTCATACAAGCTTACATTGTTATGGATTGCATACCAGTACATAGTGTAGTACATTGTACAGTGTGTGTGTGTGTTTTCGGGTGCATGTGTTCATATTTCCACTAAGAAACACAGTATAAGCAGAGCTGTCAACCACGAAAGATTACAAGTACAATGTATTAGAAAACACACATTTTGAAGGCTAGATCATACCTTGGTTTAAAAATAAAGGGTAAGTGGCACACATATGGCATCCTAAATCAAATCTCCAGAAAGAAAAAAAAAATACATGTATTTCATGAAACATTTTGGATGAAGAAACAATCCATATCAACAATATGGACAACAATATAAAGAAAATATAAACAGAATTTAACCTACACTTGTATTTTCATATTTCTAGCAAAATGAAAGAGCACTCAAATTACCTCTTCAAGAAAGCAGGAGGAACGATATCACTTAATTATGTGCCAGTGTCGAGGGAATGTGTACTTTTCATTAAAAAAATAATAATAATAATTTTGTTGAATTCTCTTTATATTTTCTTTGTATTGTTATCCTGCAGAGATGTCACAAACTGTTGTAGTTGTCACAAACTTGTCTTCTCACCCAGAGATGATGGAACTGAGCTTTAAAAATCCATAATTCTTTAATGGACTGTCTGATTTTACTCAAACTTTCACTGATGTGCAACAGTGTTCTACTAATACTGCTGCATTCAATCAATCTACACATGTATTTTGGTGTACATTGTACTTGTCCTTTAAACCTTCCCAGTGGGAGAATATATATCCCAAGAGAGGCATGGATAAGACTGACCTGTTATGGTCAGGTGAAATTCCTATCCTTTTTTGTATCTAGTCCTTGGTATCGGAAATCTCAGACTAAACTTGTGATGAGCATACACGGTACAGTAAAATTGGATATTTTCACACATTTTGTGCAACCAGAGACTAGCGTGAAAATTAAAGCACACGTATGTACCACTAATTAATGTTTTGATTCTGCGGAATCAAAAACACAAAAATTTGATTTTATTTGGTCGAGAGTAACAAATTGCTGGTGAGAAAATTTCCATTTTTACAGTACCCAATGAATGATGCGAAATTTGACTTCATATTTGTTTGTTTTATGCGCCTGCTAATAAAACATTGAATGTAGACAAGCAAACAACCACAGGACCAGTAGGAGTAAGACAATGTGAAGAAAATATGAGGAAAATTCAACCTTTTCATTTTCTAGCATAGCAAAAGAGCATTTGCTTCTTTCAGGGAAATCATATTACCCCTAACATATTTCATTAACAAGTCAAACGAATTAGTACTTTTCATAAGCATGAAATTTTGTGGATTTCTCTCTATTTTCTTTATACCATTGTCCTTTTTACGACATGAATTATTTTAGTCTTCTTATCCAGTGATGACAACACATGGGTTAAACAAAACTGTAAAAACCTACAGAATGGCTTCTCACCACATCCAACATCATTACACAAAAGAGGCAAGGCATTGGTATTACACTAAAAATTACAAGTAGATGTGTACTAAGGGATCAATGCTTGTGAATATGAACACATATGGTACAATATCAGACACTTCACTAACTGCAGTGGGCAGTGGACTGCACATGAAGTACCATCTATGATACACTGTACTGTACATGTATTACGTTTTTGCATAGGATGACATTCAAATCAACTCACTGGCACTCGGGAAGTCAAACATTGCTCGCAAAATCTTCATTTTGACAATTAATTTTATTCATATTTGACATAGATTATATTCATTGCTTTCATTTATAGGGACTGTAACAGTACTGGTTGAGGTAAGATTCAGCTTGTAACGTTTTGTGAGATACCTGTTTTTAGAAACCACTCTACGTAATGTTAAAAGGCATACAAATTAAAAGGGGAATCAAGTTTGTTTGATGAGAATCGGTTGTGAAATGACTGAGATATCCAAAAACATGGTAAACAATGAGATCCTACAACCCATGGCCTGTTGATTTTATTAGGATCACTTTTTTTTTTTTGGATATCTCAGCCATTTCACGACTAATTTTCATCAAATAAACATTGATTTGAATCCTTCTTGGAATCACATACTCTTTCATATTTCATAACAGGTTTCTCATCATCTCACCCAAAAATGTTATAAACCTAAAGACAGTCTCACACCAAAACTATATGTTCCTTTTAAATCTAGCTTTCATTTGTACATACAGGACAAATTCTTCAAATGAGTTCAAATGAACCACACTGGGGAACGGAAAGGGATTACTTTTAAGTGAAATACTCTTGTGGTCAAGTGACATATCTGCAATAAATATTCCCGCAGGTGTGTTTGTCATATTAAAAAAAAATTGCTCAGGCATTATTAAGTTTTGACTAAAAATTCTTTGGTGATAAAGGGTAGTTAGGAACCCATTGGTGAAGATTTGACAATGGACCGTACATCCTTGTGGTCAGCTAATGCTGCAGGAGGGCTGTTGGTGGCAAAGAATCCCACATGGATGTGCAATCAGACAGGTCGTTACAAAATGTAGTGACTGGTTTTGCATGCTTATATGTTGTATGCCATTTCACTGGAAACTTGTGGTCAAGGATGTGGCAAGACCTTGGTACTAAAAAGGAACTTAACTTACTTGCATTCACAATGAATTTAAAAGAACAGTGAGTATCATCAAATTGAACAAAAGTGAGAATCTAAAGAACGTATATACTAGCCACACATTAAAGGTGCATGGTCTCGGTGTTTTAGTCAAATACATACGCAGGCGCACGGTGCAAGTTTCCTATAGAGACCTACGCTATTGACTCCTATTTAGTGCTTACGCTTTGGCCCACTTTCCCAAGTCCGAAGAAGTCTGATTCACTGTAGTCAGTGGTCGGATCACAATTCGGCTCATGATTCGGCTGAGGGGGATGACAGCTTTAGCAAACTTCTTTTGTGATGTCATAATAACAAGCACATATGCACGCACCCTGGCATTACTACAGACAGTGCGATGCGCAGAAAAGACAACAAAGGCAATGTTACTTAGCAATACCTACGCACTTTACTCTTGATGACAGCTAAACTTCGGTAATCTTCGTGTCAATGCTAACGGTGATCGGCAGTATCACCAACAGCGCCCTCTACATTACCGGGACTATGCACCTTTAATATTGGTGTCGTTCTACTAAAAAGACAAGACAAGGATGTCATTGTATGACACTTATCTTGTGGACTGTCTAATGTCATATGAAGATGAAACAATTAGAATATTTCTTTCTTTCAATAAATCAGCAACTATTACAACATACCCTTCACAAAGCCATAAAAAATAACTTGTTATATTCCTGGAGGAATTTATCAAACATATAAATTTCTTGTTGAATCCATGACTAGCGAAGATTTTTGTGCAAATCAAAGGAGATATGTAACACCATGACTTCAATATCAATTTGAATATCACATACCTAACACTGAAATCATTTTCTCACAAAGCCTTATGATATTTTCAAATTCCATAGCCGACTTCTCTTAATCTCATTGTTTTTAAACATTTTAATTTTCTGATTGTTTGATTTTACTCTATTACAGAATAATTGTTTGCCCCTGAGGCAGCGTTGTTGAAAAAAACATGAAACAGCTACAAGTTATCAAAGGATATTATGCATCATTATTCACAGCCATGGCCAATTCATATCAAGAACTATGCAGTGTATTGATCAATGTGAATGTTGGTAATACTATAAATTGGATAAAACTGATTTTGGTAGTTTTACAAATGACTCCTAACAAAAAACAACTGCAAAAACAATTTGTTCTCGCTCATCCATTCTTTCATGCTGGATATTTCAGCTTTGCTTATCAATTTGAATACCAGGGTTTGGCAAAATGTCCTTCCAGTCTCAATAAGCAGACACACTGTATGTGTTTTCCAAACACACCGCACTGATAGTACTACTGCCGACAAGTTCTCACTTGTATACTCCCTTTGATTTACATGGTGTCCGAGAATATATCACACAATTCACACAAATTGCATTGTCCTGCAATGCCCGACGACAGTGTCCTTGTCACTTTGAGCGATGCCAAGCTAGCATTCTACCCCATATTTGTCAAAGTTCCTCAAGATCACACCAAGCTGACAGTGTACCTGGCCCATCGCCACTGTCTGCAGCGTGTATCGCTCGGCACTCTGCACCATCTCTGGGTTTCTCAGCTGCGGGGCGCCCCCAATGAAGAACTGGGAGACTTGCTCGCGGAAGGTTCCCGCCGGTCGCCACGTCGGGCACTTGATGTCGTGAGTTCCTGGTGAAGTGGGCAGGTGGCAGAAACCGTACCCGAAGAGTTCGTTACGTCCAAAGTCATCCTGGTGGTAGACCTCAAACTTCAATTTTGGCCATCCTAGGAAAGTGGAGTTTGAGGAATGCTCATACAGTATCACCAAAAAACAGCAAATGAACACAAGTATAAAGTACATTAGTCAGCATGCTATTTCACAGTTACAGTGGGTAGTTAAATTGTAGTAATGCCTGATGATATGAGTGCATAATTTCTATCAACAAATGCCACTTTGTCTTGATGAAGAAAGTTAAAATAATGTGTGCTGAATATCTTTTGAGCAAAAGGTAGCAACTTCTGTTAAATTTTAGAGAATCTCTTGCAAGCAAACATCCATGACCATGACATGTTACTGAAATAAGACTTTTAACATTACACTGAATTACTCCAGCTAACATTAGTAACTTCATCATGCATGGCAAGGTCATGCCTTTTAGAAGTGAAGTTAATGGACAGCTAGTCATTTTGATCACTACCCATGTCCACTGGTGATAATGGCAATGACTCCAGGAAGGAGTAACATATCATTGTGAGCAAAGTTAATTGACAGAATCCACACAAGGGTAGTACTGCTCCAAACACATACTTAACTCTAGGAACAGAATAATAAATTTTGCAATTGCCATTTTACTCCAATACGGACTGTTAATGAGAATTCTGCACAGTCAATTCCAGAATTGAGAATTCAATGAAGGAAGGTAAGCTGCTGCTTCCCGTTATTACCTTGCAAGCCTTTAGTAGCAAAGTGCACATCAATGGGGTGACTCCACACAGCAAAGTTTTCATTCTGTGGTAAGTCTACCTGTGTCTGGCCCTCGCGGGTTCCAGCAATGACCTTCCAGGCACCACCTGAATGCAGACACCAAAGGGACACAAATTATCATCAATATAGAAAAAAAACTGATTGTGTAAATTATGCAGATTACGAGTAAGATAGGGGTAATATGTATTTAGGTATACAAACATATTTTATACATGTATGTTTTTACACATCACATCATACCCTATCCCCAAACATTTATACATACAGAGGGCAAGCACATGTGGCTCTATTTGCCAAGACTAGAGGGGCAGCTACACACAGCTACAGGCAGTTTATGGACAAAAAGTTCAACATTTTTCATTTTAAGTTTAATCAGGCATTTAGAGGGCATATACGTACATTCATTTCATGTCTTTATATGGAAGGATGAATACAAATTATATCAACAGCAGTCTGCCAGCTATTAGTTCCTCTATATTTCACAAGTATCTGAAATGCAATATCTTGAGAATTGGGAACTGTAAGACAATTTTTTGGACTTGTATGACAAATTCGCAAGAGTTTAATTCATGATCAAGAACCACATTTAGGGAATGAGAAAATCTTAGCACCATTTAAGGGGGGGGGGGTATAATGGATTGAACATGCAAAACACAGAATAAGCACATCAAATTAGATTTCTACTCATAAATGGAATCTAGAAAATCTACAGTAAATTGAGGTCGACTATGGACTACTGCACAACAACCGAGCTAAAAAAAAAATGCACTTAATTTATGGACTACAGAATCGAAGGGCTTATATCTTCCAATTGTCATACTTTCCTGCTGCATTTGGCAAGGTAAGACAAGTAATAATTCATACAATACATAATCAACACGACTGGCTTACCAGTATGAATTTTCCATTTGCAGAATAAATTCTGACTGTTGAAACCACTTGCTCCAAGTATCTGTCCAATCACATGCACCTCAGCCATGATGTATTGTGCTAGATTTCCATGTGAAACCTGTTTGCTGAAGAGAAATATATAGACATTTGTTAGGCAAGCTTCATTTCATGTAGTGCTAGTAGCAGACATCTGATCTACAGCTCTACGTTGGTACTCAGCAAAGTCCAATTCTGAATATGATGCCAGAAAGGATGAAACTTAAGTATGTGAAGCTGATGGACAGGTATGCAAATATTAACATGGTGCAAATGTGCACGTAAAAAAAAAAAAAAATGAACTCTAGTATGGAGCTAGCATGCAGAAATGGAAGTCCTGAAGTCCAGACGCCCAATGATGTGGCGGTGATAGCGTCTGCAGGGAGTGCATTCCACAGCCTTACTGCTGTTGGCATGAAGGAGTACCGCATGCATCTTTTAGTGGAGCGAGTTGTCAGCTAGGTTGGTACTTGGAAGGATGGTAATTCCACAATTTGAATATCCTAGTGTCAGTCATTGGTTTCAGATGGGCGTCTTTGTTGATGGCAATGAGATCATCAGGGGCAGATCCAGGAATTCCGTAAAGGGGGGGGGGGGGGGGGGGGAGGTGCAAAATATTTCTGGTGTCACTTCCAGGTTTAACCAGCTGACAAGCAAAAAAAAAAAGGGGGGGGGGGGGGCTCCTGTGCCGGCTCTCGTACCAATTTATAGTTGAGTGACCCGCACCTCTTCATAGTTAATATTTATGCATGTTTGAATCACATTTCACGACTGAAATTCTATGAAATCCCACTCACATACAGGAAAAATGCTGAAGATTCCAATAAAACCAAAAGTTCACTGATCGATATCGGAAATTTGTAGCTATCGTCCTCAAACGCGAACGATGCAGAATAGTTGTGCAGTAAGGGGCCTGCAGCTCATCACCCGCGCGTGCAGCTCCTATAGACAAAGCACGTAAACTAGAAGTATAGAGCGATAGAGTCTAACCAGTTGTCGATTTCTCACAAGGTTTTATTGCGTGAACTGTTCGAAATGTTCAAGACAGACATTTTACCGTAAAATACGAAATTTGAGCCTCATTTGCCGATTTTTTCTTTGTCATCCGCTCAGTGAGAATGTGTACGGTGATTTGTGGGATAAATTATGATTCTGGTGCAAGGACTAGGTGCGAAGGACCTCGATTATTCGATTACGAATATCGCGTCCGGTAATACAATGCGATTTAGCACCGCGCAAAAAACAACTATTTTTAGAGGGGTAGAGTAACTGCGTCAGTAAGCGGCCGTGCAGCCGTTCGCGGCAGGTACAACATACACGGTAATATACAGCTAAACACAGCATTGCACTGTTACATGCACACTATACTAACACACTAGCAACCAACAAAAACCAATCGATAAAATGGGCACAATCTCTGACAAAAGTGAAATTTTCTCACCTAAATGACAACATATCGCATCCAAAATGAAGTTTTCGGTACTTCTTAACATAACAGTTAAGAAACAATGGTCCAAGAAACTGGATTTTTTTCGTTTTCTCGATGTTCATGGATTTTGAAAACATATCCTCACGTAAAATAGAATTTTCGCGAGCCGATGTGGGCCGCCATTTTTTTCAGAAAGTGGATGTTACCATCCAAAAAATAAGAAAAACACGAGAAAGACATCAACAACACCGCCAGAAGTGCGATCTTGTTTGCGGCCAATGCGCACGCTATTTTCACATGCTTTCGCAATGGGAATTGGCGCTTGCGCAATGTTCGCGAGACGTGTGAAGGCGTTCAGCTAAAGATCACGGAGCACGCGCGTATTGCATAGGGATTGTACATCGTGCCGCAAGCAGAAATACTACGTCGCATATCGCCCTTATCGGCGAAAATTGTGCCGGGTTTTGCCCTGGTAAATCATGAAAACTGTGTTGGTCAATGGTAAATTTCTTTCATGAAAACAATTGCGTTAATGAATAATCTTGTCTATGATATATGAAATGGTTGAAATTAATTTGCCTGATTCGTTTACAAGTTGGAAAAACTCTTATGCTTAAACTGCCGCAAACGGGATATTTTACTCTATGTTTGAAGCATATTTTCTAAAAACTGGAACGAAGAATTGACATAAGTTGGCTGAATTCGTAATTTCCAGGAGTCTGTGAATAAGTGGTGTTATTTTTAGCCGAAATTTCATCCACTGAGTACGGAAATCAAAAAGCCAAGAAAAAAAGTGTCCGGTAATTGGATGTCCCACCCTACTGCATGGCAGCTCGAGACTCGAGTGAAAGCTCGGCCTCAGCCTCAGGCCCCTTGTTTTGACTCCTTTTCAGTTTTGCACCAGCTACTATTTGCATGCGTAGGGCAAGTTCGTAGTAAATACTAAATAGAGTATAGAGACTCAATATCTCAGTATAAAATGTTCTTGTTTATTACAGCTGTGCAATCAATTATATTTATGGTAGGCCTAGGCCCTACTGGATATCGGTAAAGTCTCATGATGACTTAGCCCGACCAGCACCAGACGCTGTTAATACGCTCACTACGTGCGAATGTCCATTACCAACGGCAACGGTGCGACGCTACTTCTCTACGCTGCCCCGTGTGGAATGCAAATGAAATCCCGTAGGACCTACCGTGGGCGAACTGTAGAAAACCTACAACAGAACGGCAAATTGACTCATAATACCACAATACCATTAATATTACCTCACTTTTGATGTCACAAAGCTTAGCAGTGTTCCAGGCTGATTATCACTTCTCTGTCAGATTCGGGGGGGGGGGGGGGGGGGAAAGCGAACTAACATCGATAATTCATCCGTTTTATTTTCCGCCGCAGTGCAGTGTAAGGAACTCAACTCGGTTCTACCGTGTTTTCCGATTGTCCCTTATCTTCCGCACATCGACCCCTACCCACGGCGGTTAGGTCGTTGAGCGCCATCACCGCACACATCTCTACACACACAAACACTGAATGATACTGGTAAAACATCCGACCCCATAGGGTCACGATCTATACAAACTGTTTGTTGGTGTTGTTGTTATGATCATATTGTTATATTGTGTGGGTTTTTTTTTTTTTGCATACATTTCATCCAATGACAAAATAACTACACAAAGTATCAGAAACTGACAGGATCCTAGTTTATATGATTTCTAACCATTATTGGCATCATTCTTATCAAGGTGTGAATCTAATTCTACTGCAAAATCTGTAATAGGCCCTATATTTTGATTGTGAAGGAAAAATGAAAATTCTTCAGAAAGTACATCAATCCAAACAATTAGGCCCTACTGGACTGCTGTCTGCCTCAACTTAGCAGAGTTTTGGTACTGAAATGTCATTCATACTCAATCCATATACTACACGTGGGTTATATTGACTTTTTATTATAACATATTTGGAGAAAGGAACATGATGAAATGAGTAAGAGTAAGACTCCTTGAGGGTATGATGACAATCTGTGAGAAAACAAAATAGATGGAATATTAAGATGGGCTTCTTTACAAGGTTTACCTATATGGTCCTAGCTATTTGATTCTTAATCAATGATGATAACTATAATAACTAATAATATGATTATAACACAGCTACACTGGATTTTCTGACTCCTGGCAGAATTTTAGCTCTGATGGCACATTTCTTCATACTGATGATAATTCTTCCATATGTTTCCTTTATTGTTGCTTTGTCTTTTTTCTGGGGGGTGTTTCAACAAGTTAGTCAGTGCTGACAAGTTGTCAGTCTCTGACAATCACCATAGTAACAGTCAGTGACCAGAGCATCTCAGCCAATCAAAACCAAGGATTTTGCTGAAATTGTCAGAGACTGACAACTTGTCAGCACTGACTAAATTGATGAAACACCCCCCTGATGTAATCATCACTGGAATTTCTACAAAAATTTATGTTAATACTGGATGGTAATAAATTAGATATATTGGCCATTTTCCCTGGTATTCCATGAAATAAGGCTATCCAATATAATTACCATTACATTTGTATATACATAGTCTGGAGAGAAGGCACAAACTGTAAAAGACTTTTACAATTTAAAGAAGACTGCACTAAGTTATGACTTGCACTTGAAGCAAGAGTTCACACACAAGCATTCGCACACTCAGCAAACATACCTGACAAAATATGGCGTATTACCCCATGGTCGCTTTACTACAACAGTAGTACATTAACACACACATTGCAGTTTAAGTCATTGTTGGTGGGAGCTGGGACTGTTTGCTGCTGCTGTTGATTTGGATAACACAAAGCACATTTGTTCTCAGCAGCAGCTTTTCTGGATTGTTGTACGTGTATACACAGTACAGTATGTCCCCCAAAAAATTACAATCAAATTTTCGCATTGATAACTCCCAATATGATTACACTGTCTAAATGCTACTTTAGGGTCTTAAAATATAACATCTTAGCTCTATTTTGCAGAAAACCCAATTCAATTTGGTTAAGCGGTCACACAGAAATGTGGATTGTTGTAAAGCATGTCATGAGTCCGATTCTTCCACAGTTTAGCACTTGGATGCTCTTCGAACTGCATATGAATGTGTGAACACAATGGACAGAACTTGGAGGGAAGAGATTCCTGACATGCTCTACAAAATTCCTCATTTCTCTTTGACCACTGAAGCAAATTGAATGGGGTTTTCTGTAAGATGTGGGCAATGAGTTATATAGTTTCATACCCTGAAATTGTATTTGGATTGATTCATTATTTTTAAGTTATCATTGAGAAGGGTATAATGCAAGCACATGAGATGAGCATTCAGACAATGATTAGTGTATTGCATTCATTTATTTGATATGCAGAGTATGCAACAATACACAATATATATATTTTAAAAAAAAAAATCATTTTCACAAAATCAGACCTGACGAGTCTGCTCACACAAATACAATATCTGGAAAAAAAAAGTGCTCTCATCAAGCAGGCCTTTTTTCTTTTTAATATATAAACAATGAATACAAAATATTGTCAATTGCAAAGAGTTGATGGAATACACAGGTCTTGAACTTTGAGCTCTGTTTTTGCCTGTTACAGTCTCTTATTAACTTGATAGATCTTAATGGATATCCAGTACATCACAATTCTTCTTTAAAGTAGTGAGTTGATCATTGTACGATGCAATGTGTACTTTCTGGAAATAAATAAAGCCAAACACCCATAAAATCTTGTGACGGCAAATATGTCATAAGGTACATATCAGCAATACATGTAGTATCAAAAGCCATAGAGAATAAAGCATAGCAGGGTAGTTCAGTTTCATAAACATAAAATGCTATAAAATGCTAATACGGTTACCAAATTAGAATAAAATATCTCGATTGAGAATTTTTCTTTCTCACACAATATGATTCTTTGGAATACAAAGTCTTCTCTTTTTCTTTTCTTTTTTTTTTTTTGCCAACTTACGAACTTCTTACATATACACTATACACACTGACACAGTTCAACGACAGGTGTCAGCACACCGCTCTGGTCAAATATAAAATGTCTTGCAAATAAATATTAGAAAAATAGCCTATAAAAAAAAAAGTAGATCATCATTACAGGAGACAGCACATAATCTTTATTTCACACAGTCTTGCTTGAAGTCTAGCCAGGTAACAAATTGTACACTTAACCAAGAATTCTCCAAGCTATTTACAAACTGTCTTTATTCTCTGCCAATGTCTGTACATCAAATTTACTATTTTAAAATACACCACTCTGGTTAATACTGGTTGGTAATTGAAAAGAGCATGCTTCACACAGAGAAATGGATCTGAAAAAGTTATAAGATTTCATAGAGCCATTGGCCTGTTTACCCATCAAGTCCTACAATGCCATATTCCTGTGATTTGGTGCTGTATTTGTTTTTTTTTTTTTCTAATAATTATTGTTACTACGCATTGTATGTGTTTCAAACATCATATATGCCATACATTTAGCAAGTCTAATTTTTTGCAAATCTTGACTTCCTAAAAATTTTGAAAGAGGTTGAATTCGCGATTTAGAAGTACAGTACTGAATGGAAAAAAGCATGCGTGCACGTCACATTCATGTTGGGATCAGAGTTAATACTTAAACATGTTTTTAAATTTGTGATTAATATCCTGATTTGCATAATTCGCAAAAATAAAATCTTGTAAAATATTTGGCAAATATAGTACAGTATTATTATCATTTGAATTTGAATCTTTTGATGTTCATATAGAATTGATTATTTTAGATGCAATCTTTTTTTATCCTTCAATTGGCAACACAATAAACCTTCCTGTTGCTCTCTCGTATTGGTTATTGATATTTCTTTTCTGATTTTATGCAAATCTAATGTAGGATACACAGCAAAATTCACAGGTGCCTATTTGAGGATGGCAAAATAATAATATCAGCAGTAATATTACCCCAGGACTTGATGGGTTAAACATGTGGCCATGGAATCATTGATGGCTGTAATTGATATAGCAGGATAAAAGCATGATTTGATAAATAGTGTGAAGAAATAACCCCATATGTAGCGAGGACTAAATCCATGCACAGATATTTGGCTCAGGTACACTATCACAGGTATGTATTCACACATGCTTTGATAGACAGGAACATAGAAATTCATCACTTTCTTTGGTTACTCATTGCTAGAATGTATATTGAATACACATAGGCACTTGGATATTTGCTGACTGACCTGCACACAATATATCTCCTGTCTGACTCTCAGATCAGAGATGCTCATTCTAAGCTTTTGACTTGATTACAATGCACAACATTACATCATGTTTTGGGGTTTTTTGACACACTAACAGCGCATATCCTTTGGTACATTTTAATCTTGGGAGCGAAGGTGCAAGGCGAGTTCAGCGACCCACGTCAGTCAACCCTCGCCTTCATTTTTTCTTCTTCTTCTTCTTCTTCTTCTTCTTCTTTTTGCTGTTGTACCTAAGGCTTGCTAGTCGATGGGTTAAGAAGCGGCTTCAATCACCAATTCAAATCATGATGGCTATGTACATTTCATAAATGGCATGAATACACAGGAGAATACAGTCTACAGAAACACGTGCAAAAAAAAAAAAAGTCAAAATAAGTTGATCAGCGGCAATAAAATGCCCAACCATTCACATCCAGAGCTACGAGGATTCTGACCTCTTACAACGTTTGGCAAGTTCAAACTATTCTTGTCTCCATTCCTACGCACTATAAAAGACAAAATAATCAGAAACATCAAACTTAAATCACATACAGCATTAATCAAGTATGTTTACTGAAGCTGCTCAATGAATTCATGCCACTGAGAGATAATCACAATAAATCACAAGAAAAACATTGACATGTTTCTTTCACCACATAATTACACTATGAAGAAATGCAAACCACAAATCAGTTTTGATATTTTGACACTAACATGATGTTCCATTCGGTCCAGAATATAGGAGAGCAACAAATGATATATTGTACCACTGAATCAAAAAAATAAACAAGTGAATCTAAGTACTGGTATGAATTTTCTATTTGTCAGATGTTGTGAACACAGGTACTGCATGAGAAATTAAAATGATGTCGACAAACAAATGAATTACAAATATGGGCAGCTTTGAACTCATGGCTACAAAGTAAGTCGAAGTCTAATAATTATCATTGTGGTTTGCAAAACGACAATAACAACAAAAAAAAACCTGTCATTCTTGTACACATATTTGATAGGATACATGTGTGTGTGTATGTGTGTTACAAATTTGTTTTCTTTTGTCACACAATCAGATGAATGGACAACCTACTGGAGCATGTACACTAAGGTATGACCTGCATACACAGATGCCTAACATATTCCTTTACTATTTGTCCTGAATGATGTTTCCCCATCTTGACACCATGCATCTTATACAGAAAATTACCTCTACCTTATTCATGGTAAAAATAATTTGGTCAATGGACTATTACAACAGTATCAATTTCATTCAATATTCATACCCAAACTCATTAAGATCTACAACACATGTGGCTCTGAAGTGCAAGTAATGTATCAACACAAACTGTGGTGGCACCTGTAATCACAACAGTGATGGGCTTGGTGACATTGAAAAATACAGTGCCAAGATGAGGATGACATGAGACACTTTTCTGAGGAAACATACAAGAGATAAAGAAATGTTCCCTTTTCCACATTACTACTCAATTGCTCTAAAGAACTACGAATACTTGCTATACTTGGTGTCAAAAATCCTGTCTACCTCAATGAAACAAGGGTATGAAGAAAGCAAGAGGAGGAAAACAGTCGGCAGTGCATTACTATAGTGCTAACATATTATAAATCTGTCTATTCAAATTTCAGAGTCTTTGAAAAACTTCTGAATACATCTGCACTTATTCTTTGTTTCAGTGGAGAATAATGAAAGAATGTTGCTGTTTCTATAACTAGATCACATTTGAACATAACCATAAAGTTATTGCTCTGCACTGGAAGTATCAGGTTATCAAGGTATCAAGATATTTTATCATACCACTTTCCTTTGGAAACATATTTTTACTAAATGCTTGCAGTTGTAGCATACAATAACCGCCAAAGTATGAACAGAATACCATGTGTCATGAGATTATATACCTGCACAACTACTTGTGCACATTTTTGATGGTCTATCAGTAAGTTATGTTTTCACCATCATGATATTGCAGATCCTAAGCACTCAGCCTTATAATTTATTGCCCGGTTAAGTATCTTGACTTGTTAATATGTGGTTAGTGCCTCCAAGAAAAGTTTTACAGATTACATATCTACCTTTCATCTAAATTGCAGTGCTTTTTAAACAAAATAAACTCTACTTGACACACACATTTCAGTTCAATATTTCTGTATTCTTAAGTACTTGTGCAACCTGATCCACAGAACATGTTACCTATTAAATAGCCCTATAATTACCTGTTCAAGATTTTACCTCTAAAAAGTCTATATCATGTTTATGAAGCACTGAATCATAAAGTGGATGTTTCATTTTCCCCTTTCATGAAAGGACAGCAGCTCCCGGATGAGCAAGCTTCCATGAAGATAATCCCCATGGCATCCCTGGCTTATATGAGGCGTGTGTTCTTGAGGAATTGGACCAGCGCCTTGTAGACAAATGTGTACTGTCCAACTGTCTGCACCATCAGCATGCGCTGCTGTCGCAGAATGTCCAGCATCTTTGGAATGTTGATTTCCTGAAGTAAAGGGGGGGGGGGGGAGGGTGTGGAGAGAGATATGTTATGCACGCGTGACATGCAGCTTCAGGTAGTCATAATATATGACCACCAGCACTCTCTGTTAATCAATCATACTCTGATCATATCACATCAGTACTAACCTCATTTTGAAAGGCACAGAGATTGCAACATTTATAAATAATGAAAATGATATGAGATGAATAATGGTTCCCACCTATTGTTAAGTTCTACACCACTTGCTTCTAGACATTTGAATAGCTTCCTCATTTGCTATTCCTTGTTTTATTGACAATTTCATCAGATGACTTCTTCAAACTCAATTTAGGCAGGTCAACTGAGCTATGAAATCACACTTTTTCAGGTAATTAGAAAGCTACATTATAACCGAGAGAGGTACTGACTGTGGAAGTGGATAAAAGAACACAGCACCGACTGCTCACCTCATTATGCTCCAAGCTGCTGATCATAACATCAGCAAGAAGGAGAACACCTGTCCGTCCCACTCCAGCACTACAATGCACGATGGGCGGAGGCCCCACCTCATTCTCATTCATGCTGTTGGCATGGCGACACACAGACTGGAACTCCTCCAGGAAGGCTGTGGATCAGAATAGCAGACACTGATGACTTTGTTTTCATATAGGAATGCCAAATACACAAGGTAAACAGGCTTCCACTTTTTATATGTGATCTTCAAGAAAGATATTTGCCCATTTATTTTTCTATAAATAACATAGTCTTAATTTTCAACAGTGCTTCTACCCACCAGAAGTGAAATCTGTACTTCATTAGATATCTCATGGGCAAAAGTTAGCTCATGGGCAAACATCATTCATATTTTAACTTACGGAAAAAAAAGACTGAAATAATCATACACATGAAAATAAAGAGAAAATATGAACTGTCTTTAGACAAGCATTCCCCTTCATAATATCATCGGGCTTGTATGACACTTGAAAGGCTATAGCCTCTTGTATGCCAGTAGTATGCACAATTTCCATATTTTGAAAAAAAGATGCTGACACTACTTATCAAAGTCATGCTGCCTTAGATCTTTGCCTTTACATCAGAATAATACACTCTCACATTTTCTAAACATGGGACAACATTAACACTAACCAATACCATATATATTTTTCTTCTGTCATCACACTTACACACTATCACACATGTTGGTAATATACAAATACAAAAATCATTGGACACCAAATGTGAATGAGACCTGCTTTAAAGGGTCTTTTAAGTATCTGAGCCAAGAATGGACTGTTAACTTACAGAGGAAGCCATGGACATCATCAGGACAGCCCTGGTTTGGCCAGTCGTTGTACTGTAAATGCCACACTGTCCTCTGCTCGCCGGATGGAACATGACGCAGGGTTAGACCGCTCGTCACGTAGCACCCAGAGTCATTGCTGAACTGACCAATCACGCGGAACTGTTGAGAGACAAGTGGAAACTTGCACATTACTTCCTTGGACTATCTCTGGTTATTTCTCCTAAAATTTCTGTTTTTCTTCTAGCAAAACAATCCTATCTTTCTCAGGCAACAAAAAGATGTTAATGGTGTTATGCAAGTTTGTGCACACATCAAAATCTTCATAGCAACATGCAACACTTTACAAACAGAACTTATAAAGCACTCTTTCACTGTGGTCCAGAAAATACAGAAATCTCCACATGCCAACAGTCATCTTGCACTGGATACTGCCAAGTATTGCTTATTTAGTATCCTGTATGCCAACTGAAGAGCACATCAAAAAGACATTAACACAGTAGGAGCACAGGTCTCAATGACATAGAATATCGCTTCAACAAACATATGCCATAACAAATGCACTCACATCTACTCAATGACAACAGATAGCTGTAACATTTCAATAACTGTTTAGCTGTGGTGACCTCCTGAGAAAACAATTGTAATTTGTTCCTGTCCATATTTCTTTTCATGTTCAATGGCCCTATTTCATAACTTTTGAGTATTCATCACTTTCAGAAAGTGGTCTGAGTGAGTGCTCTGAAGATCACACGTTGCTAAGACAAAGCAGCATCTTCTATTTGAGATGACTACATCCAAAGAGTGAGGGGGAAAAAAAAATATTCTAAAACATCTTGAACTTACCGGTCCAAACTCTGCCATGTTTTTCTTGGGTGTCTTGCAGTCAGGCCAGTACCGGAAACACTTTTCCTTTCCTCCCTCCTGTTCAGTAAAAATAAGATATGGATCAATAGTATCAACGGTGCTCTGTGTCAAGTGCAAATCTGCACATTTCAAAGTTGTAAATTTCCAAAACAAATCTAGAAGAAAACCCTCATATCACACACAAGTTCAGTTTCATAAAACAGCGGATGAATATGGTAGCTGTCGACATATTAGCCCATATTACCTTCACACAGAAAGGTGACATTTATTGCATTCTCGAACACAATCTAACAAAAGAAAAGAAAAAAATAAGACCCAAATTACCAGTACAGGCCGCTGTGAAAATGGGAATTCCCGTCGACTTTTTATTTGCTTTCTTTTTTTCAAATCAACACTATGAAATGGGGAGGAAAAAAACACAACAAAATATTGTACCCTATTATACATCTTTTCTAAATTCAATATTCAGTGTTACAGAAAGTTGCTGATATGATATAATATAAATGATATACACAAGCTCAATCATGAAGGCATAACATCACATTCTTTATTTCACCACAACACAAAGAAACCAAGGTTAAGCATTACATACTCATATCACTTTCAGAGTTTGAGAAAATGAATCATGATATATGCCATGACATCATCTACACTCGGCTGGCTCCTACCTCAAGTTTAGTAAGCATGGCGATGACTCGTGTTCCCTGCTCCCACACCATCCTCCACCAGTCGTTAACAGTGCACTCCAGTGGGCCCTGGGCTGCGATGTACTGCAGCATCTCCCCGGCTATGGGTACCTTGATTGGGGAGGCGTTGATGTAGCCACCACTATTCTCCTTTGAGGACGACAGCTCCATCCTGCAGTCCTATGATGAGACAAATTTAACGCACACTTAATGGTGAGGCGTCTTCATATACTCCATTAAATCGTACCTATCATCTGCTAAACACACGCATGCACATAAACAAATACAAGCATGAAATCAATACAACAGAATTAGATGAAATCTCATCAATTATAGTATAAAACCAGCATTGAGTTTATGACAAGAACGTGACATTCACATGATACACATTCTGTAATGCTGGCGAGAAAGCAGCTAATCTGTAAACTATTTCAGAGCAAGATCTGTGGTCTACAGACTGATGTACAGATAACCCAAATACATGATACCTCTGGAACCCTTATGCAACAAATAAATTCTTGTTTAATTTACTGGGTATTCTCCTTGATGTCACTGGTTGACATTTATTTAGATAACACAATGCACCCATGTGAAATCCTTTCACCTTACTAATAGTAAGCAGAATTAAATCCTGGCTTGTCCTAGAGGGCTGTTTACTTACCTCATATGGCAACACATCCTTAAATCTGTTTCTCTTGGCATTTTCCGGTAGCCTGGAGGTGTAATAGATGGCCCCCGCCTTCTTTTTTTGGATCTGCTCATATTCGGTGAATACTTGACCCTCTCTGAGCTGCTTCTCAAGAATTTTCCGCTGTATTTTTGAAGAACAGAATCATCAAATATCACTGATATGGAAAACTTCATCTTACAAAGTTTCTAGCTTTTTCCAATCAAAAGAACTAAAAATTGACAGCAAATAAGTTTTTGCAAGCACTGACTTATGCAGGATGCTGAATAAACTGTTCTACACACAAACATTTAGTACACATACAGTACTTGTGTTGACTATTTATACACTATTTCTATACATGATTCCTTGTACTTCCACACCATGATCACATATAAGAATCATATTGTGGATCAATTCATCAATCTGTTCTCCAACACATCATGACAATAAGTTGGGAACATGATAAGAAAGACATGTAATTTCTTATTATCCACTTCTATCAACTTTGACATTACATTAAACTTCAAATGTTTTCATTACATGTTCTTGTGGCTTACACATTCCCCTCACTTCATACTTTTTGTTTGTTTTGGTGTATCACAATACTTTCTTCCTTTCGACAAAGAGATGGGACAAACACGACACAAATGACATGTAAATGAAATCAAGGACATAAGAGGTGTCTGTACTAATCTGCTTTGAAATAGAATACCCCAAAGACTCACCCTGGCATCTCTCGGGTGTTTTGCTTCCTCTTCCGGATCATCCGGTAGATCCCTTGGCCTCAGGAGGGTCAGTCCACTCATGGCAGCCATCTTCAGAGGACCGATGTATCTCTCAGTTTCTTTCAAATGTTCTTCCTGCATAGCAGCAGGCTGAGGAAGTTTGGTTGATACTGGCAAGTTTGGCTCACTCATTCCTTCTGCTGACGGAGTCACGGAGCGATCCCCATCGCAGCTACTTCCCGGCTTGATGGTACTGGACGTCGACACATCAAGGTCCGGGTGGATGTCTGTGCTAGAGTTATTTGATGGGGAAGTGTTGGCCAGATCAGGCAGACCTGCTTGGCTGGCAATCAAAGATCCACTGGCCTTGCTGAATACCATGTCCTCTGACACTCCCTCTTGCAATTCTTGGAGGGTCTGTCCTGCATGCTCATGCTGTGGGGAGCCAAAAGACGAGCCACCGCTGTTGACTGGACTGTGATCCTCTGGGCTGAAATGTGCCATTGGGACACTGTGCATCACTCCACCAGGGCTACCTCTAGATGGGCTTCCCATCCCCGTGAGGACGGTCTCCACATCCAAATTATGAGCAGACATCGCGAACCCCTGCGACGTGTTCACAAAGTTTGCATGATCCACATGAAGCATAGCATACTGGCCAGGGTTGACTTCCCTCATTTCTGGATGAAGCTGGGGCATGGAATACACCCTGGTTGGCGAGCCTGGATGGCCACCACCACTCATGTGTCCCATTCCTGCACCTGTATGCATGTATGAGAGAGAATGTTCTGGGAGTGAGGGCTGCGAGTTGGACAAGAAGATGTCACCATGGCCTTGGGGAGGCAAGAGGAAGTGATGTGAAGGGCTACCCAAGCTGCCTGGGGACAGATTAGAGTCAATATCACTCTGGTCAGCAAACTCACTCGGTGGACTCACTAAAGGCACAGCGTAGTCGTGGAATGGATTGATACTCAAGGAATGGTCTACAGGTGGGCTGGGGAGATTGTCCTCATACCCAGAAGGCACACTCATCGGTATGTCGGCAGGAGCAGCTTTATCAGCCAGATTCAGAGTCAGGGAAGGCTTGAAGTCAGCTGGCTGCTGGGGGCTCAGCTGCTGCTGGAAGCCACCTGGTACATGCCTGCTGTACATGCCAACTGTTGGATGGTAGTCCTGATGGGGCTGTATCCTCAGTTGGTTGAATGCTTCAATGGGCAAAGATTGGGTCAAGTCCGTCTCACCATGAACGTTACCACTCCCATGATAATTAACCTCCTGCACAGCTTCAATGGCCTGCAACCTCCTGCCGACTAGGTCTGGACTGCTGCTGCTCATTAGGTAGTTGATGCCTTGCCTTGCAAGATTTGGCGTGCTGGCACTTCCCCTAGGGTAGGGGGGTGGCGGTTTGTACTTATTCTTCAAGAGTTTGGCGGTGATGTATTCCTCCGTTGTCTGGATGTTTTCCGAGGTCAGTTCAGGCACACTTATGGTATGTACAATGTTTCCATGAGGTGTTTTAATGAGCAGTCCATGCTGCAGTGACTCCAGAGAGTAGTCCATATTATTAGAATTGTAGTAATTATTGGGTGTGCCCCCATAGCTGAGTCTGAACTGCTGCCGATAGTGGTTGTTGTGGTTTCGACTTTGAGGCCGTAGTTCCGGTTGTGCGTACATAACGTTTTCCATCGCCCCAAAGTTGTTTTGCTTCCCCAAGTTCCCAACACTTTGGCTCTGCTCGCTAACAGTGAGCAACCTCTGTTTCAGCCTCGCTTGAATCAATGACTCGTAGTCTGGACTTGGCCTATACGCTGGCAGCCCCGTATGCAGCTGTGATCTGAACATCTCATTATTTGTCAGACTAGGATTTGATGAGTTTGGTGACACCTGCGTGTGAAGTCCATAATTCAGCGAGTTCACACTTGGAGCGCTGTACACGCTGCCATTTTGTTCCAACGTGACCAGATTGCCGTTGGAGTAGTTGTAGTCCATGGATGGTCTGTCCAGGCTCAACTCCGAGGTAGTGAATGGTCCAATGTCGTATGGATGCTGATTTTCCAGGCTCTGTTGAGATGTGGTGTAATTGGCGTTACCCTGGGCGGTAATGATGAAGCGCTGATTTCCTGGATGTCCATCTATGGGCATGTGGTGGGGTAGACTCTCTGCAAAGCAAACAAAAAAAAAATGAAGAAAATTATATAATAGGTAAATGTACTTTAACTCAAATAAAAAAGAGAACATTTTGGAAGTTTAGCTAAACACAGTATAAAATCACATATGCAAGAACAACAACAAAATCCTGATCCACAGTAAAAGATGCATGTTCATACCCATCCATAATGATTTCATGGCAAACCTACCATCAGATGAAGTTCCCTCCCCTGGGATTAGGTGGTCCTTGTTGCTTCCCATCATCCCTGGCAGTGGTTGTCCCTCCATGGAGAGCCTTCGGTCGGGATCCATCCCACCAATCATCTTGTCTTCTGGGAAGCCATCCACCAATACCTCCCGACTTCCAAGTCTATGAGTAATAAGCATCAAAATTGAGAATTACTCGCAAAGTGCTTTTAAAATGTAAAACAGGCGAATAAAGAAGGCCTGATGGTAGTTAGTTGAAAACCCAAAGTTCCTTGTAAATGAAATTCAAAAGCACTGAGTGAATTCATTCATCTCAACAGCCTTGAACTATTTCTGTGGTTTAAAAAAGAAGATGAAGAAAAGCATCAACTGTATGACTAGATGTGTGTGTGTGTGTGTGTGTTAGGGGGGGGGGGGAGGTTATGTAGCTCTCAAGGAGAATACTCAACAATAGCAATTTCCCTGTCTTATACTTTGGTATGTCTCAAAGGGTAGATCATATCTTTGAGATTGAAATGGCATTAAGATGATGACATTAGTTTTGACACATTACTACACTCCTTGCAACAGCTTGTGAATCACTTAATTTGAATTTCAATTAACCTGCATTTTTTAAAGTGAAACGACTTCTCTTTCATTTCTCATATATGTGTTTTCTCATTCCAGCATAAAGAGAACCTTGACAATTGCTCTCTTTCATCTTCTTCTTTTTTTTTTTTTGACATGAAAAAGTATGACAAGTTAAAAGAGTTGTAACTAACTTGACAGTCTCCACGGTGTACTTGTGAAACTGCTGCTGCAGCCGGCATATCCTGCAGACATACTTGGCTGTCTCGGCATCCTCCATCTGAAACTGCATGACATCCTGCGACTGTGCAGTTCCTACTCCAAACACGCGGCGGTTGTGACCCATGCTCTGAACTTCGTGCCACCTATAATGAGCAGGATGAAAAACAAAATTGAAATCAAACAAAACTACCCAACATACACCAAGAAACACTGACAACGAACTTCATATACAACAGTAATAAACATGTGTTGGAAGTCTCATATTTACACAGAATTGTTGGTATCTGTGGTTGTCAGGCTAGCATCTCAAGGTACTAAGTTCAAAAAGTACAACTTGATTACATTCCAGTAGTCCTCATTTCTGTTGTTGACTTGTTTACACCATCTCATTTCACGACCATACATGTGAGCTTTAAGTATCAGATTGAGATCTGCAGGTAAGCTTGGCAGAAATGTTATCTTTATCAGGTCATGTTTGCCGAGTTTGTCATTCATTCATTCTATCTAGCATATATTTTAAGGTATTCTGAGATCTGAATATACAGAGACTGCCTCTCTTCTTAAAATCAGTTATGACAATACTTACACATCTACCCTACAACCATCACATCTAATCATTTAGATGCATTTTCCAAGCATTATCTTCAACAAAAAAAGAAGTGTCACATCTGTTGCAAATAAATAAAGATCCATCTTCAACAGAGGTTTTAAAGAAAGGAACTCAAATAATAAGATGTGTAGGTCACTAACTATTGAAAGACTGTTTATAATCAAGTGATCGTTCAGAATTCCTTTTTACTAAAATGATAGAAGTATTTTTGTACGGAATACAACAGTAATGGATCAACTAGATTAAATAATGCCTCTGGCGACACTTCGTGGCGGAGGCATCTCAGTGGGATAGCACTCACTGGATGTAAGCCGTCTCTTGTCTGTTGAGATGCTTGACAGTCAGCCCACTGAAGGATGCACCGATGAAAAGTTCATTGCCAGAATCATCCTAGTGAGTGAGAAGTAATGTAAATTGACATACCATAATTATGATGATGACAAAACCCACCACATGTTGGGACTCTTCATTAACTTTTTTCGCCTGGTGGCCTGATCAGGCCACTAAAATCTTAGAATGTGAAATTTTGGTGGCCTGAGAAAGACATGCAGTGGCTCACAATAAAGGAAAAAGTAACAGTCCACTTTGAATCTTAGATGCCCGATCAGGCCACCAAAATATTGATTTGGTGGCCCAACACCAATTTTTAGTGGCCCTGGGCCACCGGGCCGCCGCTTATGTTGAGCCCTGCATGTGGAAATTTGAAAATGATCATGATACTGTTGAAACAGAATTGTACACCTTGAAAACTGTGCAAGTGTTTAAAGGCTTGAATATAACCAAGGGTGTTCTCTCATACCTCCTTGATATAACAAATGGCTCCTGGTTACATTGCATCAGTATAATGCATGCTTTGCCATGACAAATTTTAAAGGGAATGATTCACTGAAAATACTGACTGATGCCAAGACAAATAGGGAAGAAAGAAAAGTTCAAATATTTCTCAGGAGGACCTACATATGTAGATTGATATAGCATTTCAATAATGTCACATCAAATTCTTGAAGGTTTCCCCCAGGAAATCGTTCCATCAAAAAACTTCAGCAACCTCCCTGCCTTCATTGAGATGTGAAAAATAACATCAGCTGAGACACAAATTTTCATAGTTTAACAGTCAAACTGGGTCCAAACTGACAATATACACATGAATGGACATACGCAAAAACACACATGCACATGGACAAAACACATACAAACACCACATAGATTGAAATCCCATTGCCAAAACTGGTTTAGGGTTGCTAAATCCTCTAAACTCACCTTGGCAGGGAAACTTTCCTGACCGTAGCCTTCCAGCTTGGAGGCGACCTCGATGTAGGCCAGCTCACTGACCTCGGGTGACATGCCCTTCTTGGCCTGGAACTCAATCACCACCTTCACTAGCATGCTGCACAGTGTTTCATTATCTGTGGTCAGATTCTGGAGCAAAGATTTACAATGTGAAATATAATCACAATATTAGAAACAACAAGAGCAAAGATTGGCACTGGATTTGTTTGCTTGGTAGAGAACTACTGTAAAACATGATATATACGCGGCATGAATTTTTCGCGAATTGGAACCGACAGCCTTTTTTGCGGAATGAAATTTTTGCGGACTGCCACTGACATTCACTGCATATAGTGTAGTCAAAAGCTTTCGCGTGCATATTAATTTCACGAATCTTGGCGCTCGCGAAATTCGCGAAATTAAAATGCATGTGAACATTCCTCGTTTTACAGTACATGCACTGCATCTATATGAAGTTGGCAGAAAGGCAAGTAATCTTGACTGGGATGGTCAATCACATGGATTAGCACATTATTCATTATTATCACAGCTAGATATAGGCCCTACTTTAAAATAAAACATTTTTTTTGTGTGTGTGACTTTTTCAACTGTAGTATGGATTCCAATCACAGATATACCATACTACTTCTTTGAAAAAATCAAAGTTATACCAATACTTAAGAATATCAATTTGTTATGTTAATCTGAAAATCTTAAGGTTTTTACTGCCAGCACTATGATCATGGCATCGAGGATTTGGCAGCCAGACTGTGGTGGATTATTTGCTTCAATGGAAAAGATGACAGGTGACTGCATCTTCATACGCAAAAAGCACAGGACTTCAGTGTCACTTCAAATGACCTCGATGGAATGAATTTAGTGCTCCTGTATTTGCTGAATTAAACTCTGTATGAAGGAAAAATCATACATTTTGTTGTTTTTGTTTCTTTCATTTTTTTTTCATTTACCCATAGCAATAAGCTGCATTAGCAATATTATACATACACATGTATATTTTGTGTGTGTGTGTGTGTGTGTGTGTGTGTCTGTTTTGTCTGTGTTGACTAAGTGTAATGAGTCTTAGTATGCCCTGACTGAAATTTCCAAACTGACAAAAGCTGTCTAGACCCTCTTTACGACACGCATATGACAGTCACACATGTAATTGTGGATTTGCACAATGTCAACAAATAGCCAAACAAACAGCTAAACAAGCATTCCACATCCAGTGTCTATTCACGTAAACATCTGACGTATATTTACTGCATTGAATGCTAAAAAGGGAGAATTTCAAGTATGCAGTTGGTTTGCACTTCAGCGATTTTGCAGAATGCAAGGATCACTCAATTAACAACTGAAAACCATTTTTCTTTAGGGTGGGTAATAATGCAGAAGTACCAAAACAATGGCAATTATAATCACATAGAGGCACAGGTAATAATCTTTAGTTACAAACACAAAAACAGAAACATGTAACTTTGTACTCCACATACTGTTTGAAAATTGTAAAAAACAGGCTCAAAAATGAACTTTGGCCCCACAAACCTTTGGCAAGAGCACATAGTTGTTTTGCAGAAATTCCACAGAATGCTTGGTGGGGTCATAGTCTCCGAATTCAGCTGCCCATAGCAAATATAGGATATGGGCAAAGGTCAGACAATTGAACATTGGTTACTCACAATAGTGTTGACACAAAGGGATATCTACATTGTACCTAGAGGTCAAATGGGTGAAACATTAGTCACCAATCAAATAGAAATGCCCTCTATTCGGTGGTTTGATTTAACAAAGAAAGAGAGAAAAAGAAGCTGAATTCCACAAATAGTGCTTTACATCAGTACTGAAACGCAGCCCACAGGCTGTGTGGATGAAATATACCACAAACACAGTGTAAATGCCACAAGCAGAATGTATTTATAATGGATAAAAATATGCCACAAGCTGTCTATTTATAATGTTCAAAGTACACCACAGGCGCAGTATAAATGCCACAAGCGGAATGTATTTATAACCATGATATGCTGACCGAGTAATGACAACCACAAGCAAAAAAAAAAAAAAAAAAAAAAAAATGAAAGGTTTTTCCACATATTTTTAGTGTGATATCACAAGGCAAGAGTAAAGAAAAAAAAAAACCCACATATTTAGGAATGGCAACAATACCCCTGAACCACATTTTTCAATATATTTGATTTTATCAGTTTTGGTAGAAAACCTATTGAAATATTAATACCATGACAGTGCTTTGAGGAATATGAATTATATGGGTTCACTCATTTCACATTCTAACAAACTCTCAGCATTTTGTGATGTCTTTCACACTCTTCCCATGCCCTGATATGCCCCTTGTTTCACTGGGTTTTTTCCTTTTACTATTTCTCAATACTTCAACAACAACAACAAAAAACAGCCTATGTCATGAATCTGAATGAAGATGAACTTGAAATTGTGTTCCTGCACCTGGGCATTTCATGAATTTTGCCTACCTACCACAGTGACGCTAAAAGAGGGAGAAAAAAAAATCTATTCCACATAATAGTACCATGACGTCTATTACGTATCCACAGTTGCTTTATTGATTATAACTATGAAACAGAGCAATGTGTGTTACTTAGGTAGAGAACATGAAAAACCTGTGGAAATTGTGAAATTACTCTCCCCTCCAATAAAAGACAGGCGGCCTCAAATACAGGCAAATTTACAGCTCCAGGGCAAGGTCATTTGACATATGGTTCTTCCCCCAGCCATGATTTTAATGCCAGCAGGAAAAAAAAAAAAAAAGCAAATTTATTGATGGAAGGACATCCTTGAACTCACTTATGCATAGATGGCATATTTTTTTATGGGTGAGAAACTTCAAAGGGACATAAACTATGCTATGCAATGCACATCATGGACGAAGAACTCCAGCTTCTGATAGTCAAACTGAAGGAGATTGCCACTAGTCACCCCTCCCCATAAGTTAGATCACTACTGGAATGATTACTATTTAACTTGGATTAAACCTTTGAAATGATCTAACTCCAACATCCACAAAAATATTAAAACAAATGCAAACAACTACCATTACTAACAATACCAAACTTAAATATGAGTAAAAAGAGATCTTGAAACAAAGGACTAATTTAGCACAAATCTACACTTAATCATGTAAATGCAACGTGTGTATAATGTCATAATAGTGGGATTCCAGATATCATGTTGGAAACTATGAAACTGTTGAACTGTAGTGCTTTTGTGATAAAAAAAAAAAATAGCGCAATTATCCTTTCAACAGAAGTACCTGGTATAGCAAAATGTACCGAACATGTAGTGAGGAGATACTATGATGGTTGTACCTGTTTCAACTGCAGCTGATGCATTGTAACAGCACAAAAAATGTAGATATCGTAAGTAAATATAAATGAATAAAAGAGAGCTATGTAGACACATTTCATTCCATCTCTAGTGTAGATTTATGTGGAAACATGACGAAACTGTGATCAATCAGCTGATGAACAGGAAGAGATAATACAGGATGTCAATATGTTTACCTTGTGCTGCCAAACTGGCAAGACTGACTGCCTGGTCAACGCTGCAGGGCAGGATTCCCTCAATTATGTCACTTTTCAACTGCAAATAATACATGTACCTACAAAGGAACAATACAAAGGCATTCGGTTTTTGTTGGGGTGATACCTAGTCACTTGCGCCAGCAACAAGGACATACTGTAAGACAACTTGTGAGGTTTTATCAGTTCACTTTTGAAAAGTTCACAATAACTACATGTACCTTGGCATGGCTTGATTTCTTTTACTTTTTTTTCAGAGTAGGAAAGGTACCATGAAAGATCAGTGGCCATATTTCTACCTCTCATCATCTTTAAACAATGTGTTCTTTTTAAATGACACAATGTATCCTGACCATTTCATCAATCTCAGATCATCAAAAAAGTCAGATAAACTCACAAGACATCACTCCAAAGGTATCAGTGTGTGTATAAAACTCCTCCACATTAAAGGAGCATTCGAGATTGTGGCTGTACTTGAAATGCCTGCAGTGCATACAGGCATGACACAGTAAAAAAAGGCCACAGCATTTACTGACTGCATATTGATCCCAGATTGTTCTGTGATTGCCTCGGGCTATAACGAGTATGGATCAGTCAAACTGAATGACTGTGGGCGAAAACGTGCCAGAGCACGTCTGTGCAACACACACACGACACTATAAAATCACCACCCGAAAAACAGAAGAATGTTCACTACACTGGCTCTTCTGCTCATCAGTTGAAGATGCTGGCCATTGTTGGGTTACAACGTGGTAGTGCATTCTGCATTTTTGTCACTTTGCCCCTTAAAAGACACTTTCAAAAAATGCTCAAACTCTTCAAAAGTTTTATTTTTATACATTATGATTTGCAACATTCTTGTACTAACAGCCCCTTGAATTCAATGTTTAATGACTTTACTGACATACAAGTAACAATCACTATGAAACAATTTTTGTTTCATAGCAATAATGAAGCAAAAATGTCTTGTTGTGGTCAATTCTCAAGAAATTGCTAGTTCTATCTAACTGGTATGACCATTCTTTTCATCACAAAAGAATAACATTTCCATCTGTTGTCACTTTCTGCAACATTCCTTCCTTTTCAACACATTCCCTGGAAACAGAAACATCATCTTGGTTACAGAATAAAGTGTAATAAGTCAAAATCTATGTTGATGATAAACCAATGATAACAGATCTAAATGAAATTTCAATATTGGAGTTGACTAAACTTCAATTGCCTTCAATGACAGTTTTGAATTTAAAGTCCTCTTGGTGTCTGAGAAAGACCAACATCATAAAACTACCCCACCACTCAAAGACCACAAACAAAAATGGTTCACTATTTTGTTGTTTTGATATTTAAAAACAAAGGTTTCATGACATGAGAACAAATTTAATGAAATTACCTGGTTATTTCATGCTGCAGCGTCTGTACATTGGTTGTGTACAGCATGACACCAAGGCGAAGCATAGAGTCATGAGCATTCTTGTCAAGTTGCTTCTTCAACGGCTTCTCGAGGTCCACCCATCGCAGCTTATAGTTCTTGTTGCTGTACTGCAGGCCAAAGTAGATACTCTGGAAAAGAAATGCACATACGGACCAAATTAGATAAATGTATTTAAAGGGGATAGCTAGTAACTGATCTGTGGGAATCAGTGGGAATGCTGGGGGATGATTGTTCCAATCCTTGTGGGATTCATTTAAGAGTACATTATATATCTAGTGTTGTGTGAAAATTATTTGCTTCAGAATGGTCTCATATTCAAGTAATGTGCAATTTAATCGCCTCGTCACTGGACAGGCATGCTAACCTGGAAACATTAAACTGCACATTACTTGAATATGAGACCATTCTGAAGCAAATAATTTTCACACAATAGATAAATAATGTACTCTAAAATGAATCCCACAAGGATTGGAACAATCATCCCCCAGCATCCCCACTGATTCCCACTGATCAGTTAGTAGCCATCCCCTTTAAGCATACTATTTTGATGATGCACAAATTTCATCTGTAGTGACTCATCATTAGTGCTTTGTCTTCAAACTTTAGCATTCAGTCCATTTGAAGTCCATGAATTTACGGCTAATAACACTATTCTTAAACTACAGCATTGCCAAGACTGATATGATTATCACAGCTAGCGAGAAACAATACACCATTCAACATCACAGACTTTCTTACAATGTACCCTTGTAAAATCAGCACTGACTTGTAGGCCTACAGTGTAGGCCTACACGCAGATCTCGCCCAAAATGATAAATAATTTACCAAGTACAGCTGAAGGCTATACTGTTCAGTAGCCCCAACATTCTTTCATACATACAAAAAATATGATGACATCACACAAAAGATAGCGTATGCTTTAAAGCTTATTGCTACAATTTCATCAGAAAGAGAATCATGACATACACCGTACGTATGACATAAAAGGAAATGGGAAAACAAAATAAAATGGTATCATGCTCCACAATTTACAGACATTAAAATGATCACAACTTCCCTTTCTTTTGTCATATTTCTCTAAAGTCTTTACCAATCTGTACTAATTTACATCCTAGGCCTTGAACACAACACCTACTTCTTTGATATAGGGGCCTATGTAAGTTCTCACAGACAAGTACATGTATGTCTAGGATAGATTGTAAGTTTACCAAACAGGAACACACACTGTGAGAAATTATCATGCAATACAGATGCAGAGACTCCAACTCTCCCGTTTTCGACGGGAGATCTCCCGTCGAAAACCCATTTTTGCAAAATCTCCCGTTCTCCCGTTTGAGATTTAATTTCTCCCGCCCTGGCTCTTTGTCTCCTGTTGGAAGGGATTTCTTACTTATTTCTATCGTATGTTGAAAAAATAAGCCTTAGATAGCACAAGAGAGCATCTAGAACCCTAGGAACTTCGCGCTTCGCACACATCAAGTTGGAGTCTCCCGTTTGCTAGGGGTTTCAGGCGGGAGAATCTCCAGATCAGAAGGTGCTTTGGGTTGGAGTCTCTGCAGATGTTACATTCTTTGGGGAAAAGTATGGTTACTGCACCACTAAAATGCATTATAGATCATAAACACACTGAAATATGCATGGATAAATCTTTAAACTGTTAACAATTTTTGTTCACATATTTTAAGATGTGGGAGTGGGCTTGGAATTGAAAAGAAAAAAAAAAAGAAAACACCTAATATTGTTCACTTCAACCGTGAGAATGAGAATAACCAGTCTACAGAGATTGTTATATTTGGACCAAAACAGGAGTTCCCAGAAATGTATTGTCATACATTGTGAGTTGTGAGCCTTTACTGTTTACAAATTGATTGAAATCGGAAGAGGCACTACTACTGAAAGGAGGTCAAGTATTAAACATGTCAACACTAGCGTCCTTGGCAGCCTTCGGGCAGTTCAAAAAAAAAATCAAGCAACTCAGGGGAGATAGATTGTCACAGTGATTGCCAACTAAATGGGGTCACGACCCGCTGAAAGACACACATTACCATTCTTAGAGAATTATTACCATGTCTCTCCTTTCATTTGGAGGTTGAGATTGAAGCAGACAGTGTAAGTGCACTGATGAACACTTCCATATAATACACAAATATACAAATATACCAATACGACTAACATAAACATACACTTGAACACACACACACACACACAAACACATGTACACATACACACATGGGGGAAAATATAGCTATAAGTGTAATGTATATCACCCAGCCATCAGGCTTACCTGATGGAATGTGGAGGGTTATCGGTAAGGTCAGGATTGGAATGAGCTATTGAAATTGAAAGCATATTCATGAGGGGGGGGGGGGGGGGAGAGAACCATGGGGCAAGTAGCATTTGCAACCCATGTAACAGCGGTAGATGGAATACACCCAAAATAAAAGAGATTTATAAGCAATTTTCCGATATATCAAATCAATTGTAGAAAATGTCACCTTAAAAAGCAAATGTGAGGCGCTGAAATAACACTCTTTGAAGGTGCATGGACAAAGTGTTATATCCCATACATAATCCCAATTGAACCAGCAGGAATGAAGAAAAAGGGAACATGAATGTATCTGGCTACTGAACAATGTTTACATATTGCTTGCACTGATTGCCATCCCCTGGATCAAAAACAAAATCCTGATAAATAACATGATGCCTGATTTAACTGTTTATGACAATGTTTCATGTGTTTTATTGGGACATCTCTCTCAATCTTCCTAACTTTCTCAAGTAGTAAAGTTACTGAAGTCACAAAAAACTGTCCATTAAAAATTTTGTTCTGATAGTTGGATGCTTTTTTGTTTGATCTTTTCTTTCTAACTACACAGAAAACACTCATGAAACTTGTGCAGTCTCTAAATACAAATACCATGTAAACAAAATATACAAACACACCAACAACTTGTATAAATGATATGGCATAGAAACCATGACACCACAAAAATTTATAGATGACAGAGCAAGATATTTGTATAGAGAGACAAAGAGAGAGAGAAGAAGGGAGAGGGAAATGAAAAGCTTACTGAACAAAACAAAACAAAACAAAAATATTTCATACAGCTGTTAGAACAGTGAGTTTTGACCAAGGGGAAGAAAAGGGAGCTGGAATGTACTTGTATGTGATATGCTGCAGAAGACAAAGACAGCGTTACAAAACTGAACAGGTGGTTGACCATACCAACTATGCACACGTACAGACACCACTCCTTGTGCCAGTTGTGGCAAAGGAACACCCTACCGTACCTCTTCTAGCTGAAGTTTCTGTGCGATGGTGTCTAGGCAGTCCTGCCCCAGGCTCTCAGGTGTCAGGGTGATCTCCAAGACATTGCAGTCCAACAGCTGGATTTTGGCCACAAAAGAGTTCTTCCCCGACACATTGTACCGCCTCGTCTTCTTCAGACGCAGACCAAATGGCATCTTGCTTCAATCTAACGCGACACGACGGATCCGCGTACGAGATGAATCTTCTACGGGCGCGACGCTGGCGGGAGCTAGAGCTGTGGCGTCGTGCAGATTGGTCCGCCTTCGTTACACAGTGAGACGATCTTTGTGACACAGCATGCCATGTTAGTGACCTGCCATCTTTGTTTTGCCAGACTTTCTTCTCATTTTACCCTAACTGCCTGGCATCCGAGTAGAAGGAATTCCGTTCCACTAGATATCAGCTTTGTGCTGCTGTGGTATGCAGAGTGCCGATTGAACTTCTTGGATGACTGCTTACAAAGCTGCAATCTGTGTGTGATGAAAATAACAAAAATATGAAGAAAGACATTGTATTATAGAAAACAAACACGACCAACAAAAAAAGAAAAAAAAAAAGGAAGAGAGAGGAAAAAAAGAGCAAACTATGTGACTATGTCGCAAGCCAACCATAATACAATGTGTACATGTTCTCTTCCAGCCTTGCCCATTTTGCTAGACAACCTGTGAACTTTGACCTGTATTCTGACTCCATCACAAGCATGGATGGCTGTCTCACACTGGGTGCCATATTTCAAGATGCGATTGCATGCAAAGGTATATCACTCACAAAGAGTGTGGGACACAGCAAATCAGTTCATATACAGTGCAAATATACTGAAAACACTACATACAGACTGTATCTGCAAGGGTATAACAATAAAAGTATAATGTTTCTATTACAAATGAGTCAAATGGTTGACCATGAAACATATTTTGTAGGCCTAATTGCCTGAATTGCAAAGGGCCAGACTTGACTACATGTAGCGTTCGTGCTATTTTCTGGTTCCTATTATCCCTACTTTTTTCTATAATGAATCTTTGTAAATTTTACGTATTCAAATATTATTATCGCAGTGGATAACGTAATTCATTTATTCTTTTATTCATTCATTCATGACACCTGTAACAAATTATGTCTGTTTCTCCAATCTTTTCTGTACAACTCTGATACCACTGGACAAATTAAATCTTTAATATTTACCACATTTGATTCACACTGATGCTGACCCATGAGACCATCAAAGGTCTGTGCAAATGTCAGTCTACTCTACGCCAGTTTTTCTCATTGCATGGAGAGAGGAAAAGTGGCAGAGTACACTGTACATGTAAACACAGAGCTTTGGGCTTAAGACTTTATATTTTAAGCTGTAAATACCACAGTCACCATGTCATGGTTTCTACCTGGCAGGAACTTAGGCTTCCAGCTCAGGACTTATTGTCATGCACTAGTAGGTCACAAGGAACACTGTTACGTATCCACACCATTCTGAAATGGTGCTTTTGTGTTCAACTAAGAAGGAAGCAACTGTTCTTTAAATCCATCCGGTCTCAGAAACCAAAATTTTTGTGTTTTACTGCAGTGTCTTTTCATTACAATGTTTACTATAATTGACTGTACCAGTACTTTGTGAGGAACAAAACAAAATTATCTCCCATTTGAATACTTTGTCATTCATGGCTGATTGTTTCAGATAGAATTTACAGATCTTTTTCATACTTTTTATTGGGCAACAGCCAACACATTTCCAACATCATAAACAATATGTTATCAATAAGTAAAATATGTCATGACACTGGACATCAACAGTTCAAATGCTGGATTTGCCTCTAAAATGGCAACACACACAAAATAAAAAATTCACATGACCCCTTTTCCTCTCAAATTGGCTACATTTAGCATTTAGTGATAAACTCAACAAGGTCCATCTATAAATCTTTCTCCATAATAAGATACATTGTGCCATGTACTGTATAGGCCTAACCACAAACTTTGGCATGCATGAAATCTTTGCAAATTTCATTGGCCAAGATTTAAGAAATTACAATGCATGATAATTTTTTTTTTTTTATTAGCATAATGCATCAAATACCAGTGGCAATTTGCGAAAGTTTAATGCTGCAAATAAGGCCAATTTGAAGCAAATTTTTCTGGCTTTTATTATGCAGAGAAATTCAGGAGCCAATTCAATGATGAAAAAAGGATAATTTCTGCAGTAAAAATCCCCTAAACTTTACTGATCTTTAATGCACACAATTACACTGAATAATGTGACACATATGAAACCACGACCCATAATCACTCCTAGCAACCTGTTAGTGACATCAACAGCATTTGAACAATAGTGACTTTGAGATGGAACAGCAACATTTCTCATGTTCTAGGTGACAGCAGCTTTGCATAAAATTTCTGTTTAATCATTTTTGTAGTTGATGACAAACTTCTTTTTCGTTTTAAATGAGAATTTGGACTTTCTCTTCCATCCAAGCCTTGCACACAAAAGTGTACATTACATACACATATGTTTTTCCCAGAGCAGTTGTATAATGTAGATTGTAAAAGTTTCTAAGGGTTATACTATAGGGCCTACATGATTCCCTGATACTCTGCCGTTTTTTAAAAACAAGTTTTTCCACTGAAATACCCCTACATGTATGTTACATGTGTTGTACATTCAATGCGCTACAATATTTGGAATCTAACTTAGCAAGTACACATTTACATGTGTAGTTGCTGCTACATTGTATGTCGAGTAAGCCTTGGGAACATTTGTGCTTGTCGGGTCGAGCCACAAATAATAAGTTTTTTTTAAAAAAACAGGAAGAAGGAGAGTGCCGTGATCCTATACCTTTGCCAGTAGGCACAACTACCCAAAACATTGTAAGAACCTTGTACCGCAATCTATGCATTGCTCAGCTGTGAACCTTTTTGGCATCCAGCTTTTTAAATGGTCTTCATGCAAATACGCTTTTGCTTCAGCTCTTAGCCATGACATATGTTGCATTGTTTACTTCAAGGACAATACACTGAGAGGGCTAAAGGTCATTTCTGACGTAAATTTAGTATGACAAATAACCCTTTCAGAGTCATCAAAAAAGCCATTCAGAATGTACACAAAAAGATTTTTTAATGCCAGTCAGTGGAGGAGTTAATAAGATATGAATACGACAACAATAGAATAATGTACTCCACAAATATTTCATATTATGCAACATTCACATGTACGATGTACATTGTACACACCCATCTGTACGCTGCAAGCCAAAATTACAGCATAGTTATACTGGAGTACTGTGGGAAGCATCATCTCACACTTTTCCAACAAAAGCATTCCAAACCTCAACTAAAGTACAAATCAATAGCCTTGTTATTGATCCCAGCCCAGCTGGCAATACTACAACACCACTGAATCACACATTTGTATACAACACTGGATACCATCGCACATGTCCACATGTCAGCCATGCAAACTACATTCTGATTTGCAATACTTGCACTTGCAGGCAGAAATTTGGAGCTGCTAGTACACAAAAGCTTGATCACTAGGAGTTAAGAAAATAAACTGTCAACATAAGAACAAAATATGATTTGCACCATAACCACAACCATACCAGCATAATGCTATAGTTGTACTTGTACACTTAGTCCATATCTGAAATCCACTGTCTTCCAGTGAGTTATGTCTATCATCATGCTTATGCAAGTCAAGATGATTTTCCACAAGGGACACAAAAGATTATATTTATAGTTTCTTCAAAAACAGCAGCGCACTAATTAAAAACCCTTAGGTCCCCTTACAAATAGTGTCTGCTTGGGCTATTCCTGGCACACACAAACAATGACAAACTGTCTTACCAATTTGTGTCCTTTGATCATCTGTATAATAATGAGATGACCGTGGATAATCAGACCACGTCACCACTTGTTTCACACCTGATGACTATTGAGCAAAGATGGGTATTTCAATATTGATACCCCGTAAATATAATGTAAATAATGTGGAACCCATTGTGGTGGCAAGCTTGGCATAACAATAGCTTGGTGTGTGTGTTGATTGCTCTGCAGAATATGTCACATGCTTACACGGGGGCATGGACAGAATGCTTGGCAATCCTGGGTATACTGGTATTCTACACTGAGAAGGTCAGTGACTCACACTGGACCACACCACCCAGTAAAGAGAGAAGATTTGTTGAATCACCAGACACACCTATCAACTTGTTCATGGACAAAATAATACGTAGGCCTGCCAGTTCTGCGGTATCTACAAATATGATTTTGTACTGCACTGTTGATAACTGTTTAGAGGGGTGTTCCCGCATTGATTACTAATGTTTGCTCAGTGCTTTATGTCATACCGCAGGTATGTCCCACAATGTCGTGAACATATAAGTGGTATGTACAGGTGTTGACTGTGTACCGGTATTGTTAGTGTGCCAATGGTGGTTTAGCTACACACGTACTGTACATGTCATGCACATATATACATAGCATACCACTCTTTTAACACTCCTCTACACAGGAATTCTCCAACCCACGACATTCTATTGGCATGCATAATATCTGCTACCAGGAAACCTTTCTCATTCTGAAGGCATTGTTGCACTTTTGGGTCTGGATTTCATAAAACTGCGCTTCTCAACCTTTTCAACCCCAGGCCCCTTTTGGCTCCTACAATTTTTCTCAAGGCCCAGTAAGATCGACTGCAAATTTTTAAATTTCATATTTGGCCAACATCGTGGTTCACCTGCAAAAGCTTTGCTAACCACTGATTGAGAAGCAGGGTAATAGAGCCTAAAAAGTTTCTGCACATAAAATGTAGTATCTACTCAAAGGAAATAAGGTATATTCATACATTGTAAATGTAAATATGTCACATGACATTCTACTTAGGAAATGAAATTGCTGAAGTAAGCCTACTATATAGTATACAAAACCATTCACAAAATACAAATATATGTAAAAGATGCTTACTAATTGACAATGCACTCTATAGATTCTATTCAAACTTATCAGAAGTGCAAACTGATTTTTCAGACATTTACATTTGTACCTTTATAAAACAAGTTTCAATATCATTTTCAAAGTTTAAATACTTGTATTCTGAGATTTATGAGGACCAATTCTAAGATAAAATGTCTGGAATATGTGGAAACAACCTCTTCTGATGATATTATGAACACTTCTCTGGGGCTCACTTTGGTTTTAGAACAGTCTAAACCATGGCTTCACATATGGAGCAATTTTGCAAAGAACAAAGTACTTTATTAATAAAGAGGAAATCCATCCCTCCCCCACCCCCCCAAAAAAAAAACTTCAAAAGAAAAAGAAAAATATTACCTGCAGAACAATACAAAAATGACAAAAATTGAGTAAGAAAAAAAAAAGAGGGAGATATGACATTTTGAAATTTCATTTTTTTTGGAAAACATTTCTTAACTGGTCCTTACAAATATTCAAATCAGCAAGGTGGTGATGTCATGCTCTCACAATTTCTTATTCATTTCTTAATATATACAGAAATTACAAAAATCTCATATTTCAGTTGTAAAACTTGTCTTAAAACCATCCAAAATAAAAAAGAACATATCTAACACCATAATCAGGGCTCGACACTAATGGTGGCCCGGTGGCCCAGGGCCACCAAAAATGCACGTCGGGCCACCAAAATTTCAGAAATGAAGAATTTGGTCGGATGTTTGCCTTTGGGCCACCAAAAATAAAAGTTAGTGTGGAGCCCTGCCATAATATATATATGTGCGTGCGTGCGTGTGTGTGTGTGTGTGTGTGTGTAAGCTCTGATATATCTTGGTATGGGAACATGCTTTTACTTGCAATTTAGCTAAAAATAACATTTTTTTTTTTCAATTTTCATAATTTACATTTAACATGTAAACATGACAAATTGTGAGGGGATGACATCATCAACCCACTCACTTTCTTCATAAGGACTGGTCAAGAAATGTTTTCCAGAAAATGTGAAATTTCAAAATGTCATTATTTTTCATCCGATTGTTATAATTTTTTATCATTCTGTAGGGAATATGTTTCCTTTTCTTTTGAAGTTTATTTATTTTTGGGTTGTATTTCTTCTTTACAAGACAGTATGGTCATATTTCTTTCCCAAGATGATCAAAATCTGCTAAGTAAGAGTAGTCAGTGCAACCAGTATGGAGTTAGAAAATGCAGATCTTACCTTGTACAATTTAAAAACATACTTGTTATGGTCAATCAGTGGAAATACAACAAATTTCTTGAGATCACGAATGGCACATACACTGACTATGTCATAAAAGGTTTACTGTCCTAAAACCCTGAAGAAAGAAAACAAGAAAAAGAAAAATCTACAGCAAAATTAAATCAGAATGACATTTTTAACGTAAAATGTAATATGCATGTCTGCACACATTGTACAAACATGTCATTTTTTGTTTTTACACTGGTAGCATTTTGTGGTGGAAATAAATAAAACAATGCAAATCAGTCTCCTGTAAAATGCCACATCAAAGAATGTGACTTGGATAAAAAAAAGTCAGTCATGGAGATCACAACCAAAGGCAGAGACCCAGTCACCTAAGGTCAACAGCTAGAGGTCAAAAGTTCACTCCTGCTCTGTTGTCAGGAGTACAGTTTAGCATCAATGTTAGAAGGAAGGGAACAATGGGGTTTTTTTTTTTTTTAGGGATATGCTACAAGTCTAGTACAACTGTGCATGTCAAGAGTCTGATGTTTGCCAGTCAGAGTTTGTTTAATATGATGGAAGACTAGGAGTACTCAGTGGAATTTGAGATGGATAACATTGAGACCAAATGTACAGTTTCGCACAAACAACGCAGCATTTCATTTATCAACAGACCAAGATTAATATCACTCGTTTACATAACATGTAGTTTGTACTTTGTAACTTTGTAGTTTGTAACATGTATATTGTAGTTTATACAATGAAATACCCTATGAAAGGATCCACCAACTGGCCAATTCTACAGTGCATAGCACCAAGTCACAAGAATGTGTTTGTCACTTTGTGTAAACTTTTTTTTTTTAAGTGTCAGTCATAGTGTGCATTTAAAAAAAAAAAATTGCTGAAGCAAAGTAATATAGGCGTCGGCGTCTAAGCATATGTTGTACTTTTTCCAAATGTTCACATTGCTGTACATGGTCGCCATTGTCAGCCTCATTCTCAGTCATATACGACTGAGAATGTGCCTATGCCTATCAAGTACCAGTTGACGTAGACAGAAAAATCCATCTGCCCGGAGTTGTCTTTTAATATTATTTTTATCTTTAATTTATCAGCTCTCCTCTGTATAGATCTATCAACCAACCACAACGAACTGTTAGATAGGAGGGGATTCCATGAAGCCGGATGCAGTCTCCGCGGAGCATATCCCTGACGACCAGATACAGACTGATCTTTCAGTCAACAGTTGACGTTACATTAGTGTAAAAAAATTTGGGTAACGTTAAAAAAAATGAGCAGACTTAATTGTGGGCACAGAAGTAGACCTACAGTCTAAAAATTCATTACTTTTGATTGATTCAGTGGCAGTGCAGTGCAATGTCGTGTCAGCATAGACAGAAAGATCCGTCTGTCCGGAGAAGTCTTTTATTTTTTTTGACGTTATTGCTCTCCTCCGTGTAAAGGAGGGGATTCGTGAAGCCAGACACACTATCTCCGGCCGCGGAACATATCCCCGATGACCAGATATAGACCGATCTTACGGTCAAGTGTTAATAATAATAGCAATGACAATGTCCTAGATCCGGATCCCAATGGTCAGTATACCACTGGACTGTATTACCACTGCACTACCAGGTAAATGCAAACACAATACATTCACAACTGACTACATTTTGACTGAACATAAATTTAGATCTAGCTAGCTAGAATGGTTCTGGCTGGACAATCTACTTCTAGACTAGTCTACTAGTAGAAATCTAGAAGTAGATTTGTCTAGAAGAAACCGAAATTTTGAAATAGCTTTTCATGTATTGAATCTCATCGATGTTAACAGCCACAGGTGAAGAATACTTCTTCCTTGATGGTTGGTATCAACTCACATCACACTTGTTTCTCAGATACGATCCACTCTGCTGCCACTGGTTGATAGTAGACCCACCTATGAGAAAACACGACGGTTGGAAATTTCCTTTATAGAATGAACTGCTAAGTTGTTATTTTACAGAATGGCGGGAGGCGATCCTTAGGAATCACTGCTATCGAGTATTTCCGTAAATTTCCTCAACGTCTGTCTGTCTTCTGATCACCTCATCGCAGGACCAACGCGACCAGCATCATTTTTACACATGCACAGCGACCGATCGCGGCGTAGGAGTGTACTGCATTACTGAGTATACGAGTACGGTACTAGTATGCACATTATGTATCGAGGTATCACACACCGTAAAATAACAATACGGCAGATATGCGTTTACGGGAACTTTATAGGCGACACAGTGGTAGCGTCAGTGGAATGTGAAGTACATGTACGACGCACAGGTTCTGATCGCTAGCTCCCTTCCCACGCAAGACTACCACACTACCAGGTGGATGATCATTACGCATCACTCAGGCGTGTGGCTTCACATACCAATGGGTGACACATAAAATAAAACGTAGTCTACTCACGCAGACTCAGTAAACGCCATCGAATCAGGATCGTACTTTGATACAGAGTATAGATCAGGGGCCTGTCTTATAAAGACTTGTGATAGAAATCAATCACAAGTTTTGTGTGTGTTGCAATACAAGTTGCGATTGATTTGGGGACTTGTGATTGATTTGAAGGCTTTATAAGACGGGGCCCTGCTGTGCAGCTGAAAACCTAACAATGTACCATCCACAGTCAAACCTGTCTATAGCGGCCACCCAAGGGGGACGAAAAAGTGGCCGTTAATTATAGAGAGGTGGCTGCTACAGACAGGGCCCACAGACAGGGTCATTAACATGGCTTTTCTCTCGGGGGAATTGTTTTTAGTGGCCGTACACTGTAGCCTGAGTGTAGGTGGCCTCTATATAGGCCTACATCTAAAGGAAAATAATCATTTGCATTCAGCCTATTGTTTATCTTTGGGAGCAGTGATTTAAAATATGTTCAAGTGATCACATTTGATGCATATGTGTAGGTCAGTTGTATCACAAAACATCCTGCCACATAGAAATTTTGCAATAAAGCCTGAAATATTAGGAGATACACGTACCACTATTTTTCTCAATAAATCATAACTGTAGACAGTTTATTCTAAAAGCTATTTTATCATAACTATTGTTCACATTTTGCATACTAAATAATACTTAAAACTGATTACACTGATTGATATTTTTACATTGGTTGTTTCTATCCCTCACTCACATTTCAGAACTATTTTGAAGCACTAAAGCTGGGGTTTTGTTTCATCTGCAAATGGTAAATAATGCTGATAAAACCTACCTGTTTCACAAATGTAAAATGCTAGTAGTTTTTCCTTTTTTTTTACTTTAAAATCATTAAAGAAATTAATGATGCATCCTCCATTTCCTCCATTTCTATGACTTCTATCACTTCCATCTAAGGCATGTAGAGAATTATTGATATCTTAAATGCATTATAGAAATCTCAATTGTCATGTTTTAATTCTACCATCCTGTTGCTGAGTCTGCGAAGTCATACTTTTCGTTGTTTTGGCACCTTTTTCATGTCCACTTCAATAAGCTATGTCTCTGATAGAAAAGACACTAGTCATCATGTATTTGTTTTATTTGATTTTTTTCTGATTTGATAGGATATAAATATATATTAACTGAGAGGGAAAACATACAATTAAAAAGTGGGTTCAGGGGTGTATCCAGGATTTTTTCTGGGGGGTTGTAATCAAAATTTTTGGACCTTTACCTTTGCGAGGGAGCGGAGCGACCGAGCGGGGGGAGGGTGTGGGAGGGGGGTGTCCCCCCCTCCCACGGTAGGGAGTTTTTGAATTTTATGGGGCCATTTGGTGCATACAAAAGTGACTTTTTCGGCATGGCAGTGGGGCTTAGAAACAAGGTAAATTATGGCATATTAAAACTAAGTTACGAAATTTACACCACCTGGTCACTTTTTTTTTTCCTGTTGTAGGCCTATATAGAGTAAAAAGCCCTCAAAAAACAAAAATGTCTTTTACAAAAAGTGGACCTTTTGAAAATTTTTTGGGGGGGGGGGGTCGTACGACCCTCCCGACCCCCCCCCCCCCCCCCCTTGCATACACCCATGGGGTAACACAACAAAGGCCCCTTTTTGTGTACAAGAAGCCCTACCATATCTAAAGAAGAAAAAAACATAACAGATTGCTTGTATCAGCACAGGAATCAATTAGGATATTTCCACAAGAAGACAGCTCTCTCCACCCACGACTTGACACACATAAACACACACACACTCTCTCCACCCCACGACTTGACACACACACACACTTGTAAATGTCACATGTGGGGAAAATCATTTCCGATGAAACTAAGAAAACTGAGCAAAATTGATGAGCAATGAATTCACAAACAAGTAGCAAATAGAATGTTGTGGTAATCTTAATTTTGGGGAGTAATTTCACACCATATCCTCTGAGCTGAGGAACTCAATAGCTGTTCTAGCCACTCGACGATATAAGAGTATGTTTTGCTCCACTAGCAAATATAGAGGAAATCAAAATTCAAAGATAGAGAAAGTCAAATCATTTACATTAACTTGATTCACAGAGACTTAGTTTTGGAGGAGATTTGTGTTCAGTGCAGTAGCAGAATTAAATGCAAATGTCATATTCCGTCTATAAATATGTATATTCATGTAAATATATAAGTATATACATGTATACATGTCAATACATATGGTACCTTACACCACCCCGCCATGTTTGGGAGTTTTAGCCCATTGCTGCCGCTAGAAATATATACATACATACATACATATATATATACTGAAAGAAATTGGACTGAGGCAGACGTTGCTCTCGATCTTGGCACCGCGTACATTTGGGAGGGGAATTATCTCTCGCACTATCCCGCATAATATACATGTATCTATGTGTGTATATATCTAGGGGTTTTCCCATATTATTTCCTTTGTCTTGATATGTACATGCCACATGTTATGCAAATGCAAACTCACACAAACATATAGCAGAAGAGTTTGCCCTGTAACTGTACAAGAAACTGAATAAGTAAAGGTTTTAGAGGAAGTACACTTCATCTGATATGATATACACTATTTTGTATGTGTAAGAGTGTTTGTGCTCCATTGCATTGGCATTATGTAACATTTATTGTTTCTACATAATTGTTTCAGGCCCTTTGTGGGAACGTACCTTTCAAGGCGACCCTCTATCCCCAGTTATATTTCTTCTTTGTTTCAACCCTCTCCTGGAATATTTGATTTTTTTTTTCTTAATGTAAGTGTTGTTATGACCTCAACGGATGCAAGGTCATCAGTACCCCTTATGCAGACGATTGAACATCATTATTAAAATAAAGTAAAAACAAGTATATACAGATATACATTTATCAGAACTCAACTTCTTAGTGCATGGGTCTTTCCCTACAGCATGTAAAATGTTAAAGTTTGTTAATTAGTAGTGTATAAGTGTAATATTTTATATTGGTAAATGTGATATGGAATTAGATTATATTGAAAGAAGGCCCACTGCAGTTTTTAGGACCACGGATATTTTCTCATTGGGAAAGTTAATGGAGTTTTTGATTTTGTATAAAACGAAATCAGAAAAGAAAAGAAAAGTGCAGAACATCGACCAATTATTGGTTCGTCCGGAGTAGGAAGGTTCCATAAAATAATGTCCGATATATATATATAAATATATATATATACATATATATACAATTGATATAAATGTTATAATGTTTGTTAGTTTTAAATATTATTGTTGATACTGGTGCATTAATCTCACAGATGTTATTTGTATTGTATGTTCTTAAAATTGTGATTTGTAACTTTCGATGTATACCTGCAATTATCTTAAGGGATAATTGACCTGGTTATGTATAAACATTTTCTTGAATAAAGAAATGATTCAATCAATGTTATAACTACACTTTGTTTACTTGCAAGAAATGGTCCATGCTCTGTCATGCACCTTACAAGACTTTTCAATGCATAAGTAGCCCTTGCACAAGTATATTTTACCATAGCCTTCAGCCCATTGAAAAAGAAATGTGCCTGGGCTAATTATGTCTTCTTTGTGTACTGGTATGCAGTTGAATACTGTGCATTCAAGACCACACACTATTTGTACTAAATATCATATACAACATACATTGTAACCTACTTAACCTTCTGTAAGTGTATTTGGTGAGAGCAAATAATGCACTCTTATTTCTGACGAGCAAGAGGAGACATGTGATTTAATAATACACTTATACCGTACATATGTATATAGAGCTAGTTGTGTTGTTACTTTGCGTAATGCTCTGTAATGCTCTTCTTGGCGGAATCAGTCAGGCTGACGTGGATCGCTTACAGAGAGTTCAGAATGCTGCCTCTAGACTAGTGTACCATGTTCGTTCACATTCTCATGCCACTCCTCTTATACGTCAACTCCACTGACTGCCAGTCAAAGCAAGAATATCCTTCAAGCTTCTCTTACTGGTCTACAAAGTAGTCAACAATAGAGCTCCAGAGTACATTGGGGAGTGTCTGGTACGACACTTTCACTCTAGGCGCACTCGTCTTTCATCATCCGTTACCTTCACTCAACCACACATGAAGAAACTAGCTGGCGATGCAGCTTTCTCTTCTTCTGCTCCTAGGCTGTGGAATAAGCTCCCTCCTCTTCTCAAATCATCACCAACATTTGATCATTTCAAACAAAACCTGAAGACGTATTATTTTGATGTCCCTATACGTATGTGCACTGGACTTGTACTGTCGCTGCCTGGTATTTTGTATATATTTTATCTCCTATGGCGACCAGGGATGACATGCCATAGCGCTTTGTATCCAGTGGAAAAGGCGCTCTATAAATGTCTACTATTATTATTATCAAAATAAAACATATTATATGTACTGATGAGTGTAGTTATATTTACATACATCTTATTCATTACAAATACAAGACTGAACTGACACAAATTTGATTTTCCTTTGCGCAAAGGATTATTTTTTTTTTTAATGACTGTCATTATTACAGGTACTCTGTACCACATCACACAATAATAAATAGTTTACAAATATGTTATCAAAATTTTGGCATCAAATCTTCATGAGTACATTTTTGTGGAATCAGTCACTTTTGACCACTACACCATTCACTAAAAAATGGTAAAACTGATCTTGCTCAGAGGCATAAACTCATGATTAGAAAGATAGCCTTTACTATCACATGATTGGACAAACCACATTTGTACATAATAAAAATGTTGTACATTAGTAATACAATTTAATTCAACTCACAGTGCATTATTCAAATAAAACAAAGAAAATTACTTCCAATGTGAGTTTTATAATTGTCTGCAAAACAAACCTGATCATCTCATTCAATATTTTGATTTCTGATAGTTATTTCATTAATTTTCTTGACATTGTATCTTTTTGTTGTTCACAAAAAACAACAAAAACAAAACATCAGTTCAATAACAGGATGATCCTGCTTTTGTAAACATGGAAAACAAAAAGCTGGGTCTTACATGACTTCAGCATGTAGGACCTACATTCTTGATAAGGAATCATACACAAATATCAATATGAAAGACAATTCAACATTTACATACTGTTATGTTTTGATATCTATCACTGCTTTCAAATGGATAGTGCACACCCAAAAGCTGATGAATTGTTTAGATTCTTAGTATAAACTGCAAGGTTATATTGTATTCAATTGAAAACAGCTTCAATACAGTGTATAATAGTATCATATCTGAGACAAGATATGAAAGACAAAACACACTATTCACAGTTCAGCAAATTAAAAAAAAAAAAAAACCTGTATGATACAAATATATACAGATAAAAAAAATATGCAGCATTTACAATTAAATACAGATTCTAAAAAAATATGTACATATTTACATATTTCTTGTTTTAAGGAAACATATTGCAGGGAAATTAAAAATTCCATGAAGCATAGAAAATAGATTTTCTTCCATGTTCTTCACAATGCCGTTGTGATATCTTTGGTTTCATATCTTTACAAGGTGAATACATCATCAAGTAGTTAGATCATCTGCTATAGATCATAGCTCTTCCTTTCTCATAGATGACTTTTATTCTTAACCTGTTGAAGACAGGCTGATTCTGCTACAACACACATTTCCCGTAAACCCTCGCCAAAGTATACTCAGGACTCATGCTCAACAGGTTAATGCTCTCTATGACCCACATCCAGGCTAGCCTGCACAAGACAGTTAGTGTTGGATTATACTGATCAGGGGAATGTCTTACATTCTCACATGTTCATGTTTGTGAATTAACACAGCCAATCTTTTTTTTTTTTTTTTTGGTTTTGGTTTTCATCTTAACAGAGGTGAGTACAGTCACCTACTAGGGCACATCCAGTTCTGATATCACACTGGATGTTTAAATGCACCAAGCAAGGCAGTGTTTTCTGAACTTATCTACTACTGCAGAACAACGCCCTTTACAGTTCATCTGCAGCATTGACATCACCCAGCACTGCTGTGTTGGACAGCGCATGCTGGACATGCATTGGAAGAATCTACCATAATACATCATGTGCAGAGGTGCTATCGCCCAATCGCCCAATTACCACCCTGTTCTCTCAGACTGCTGCAGGGCAAACTTTGCGGAGGATGTTGAGGTATGCCTGGTTCTTTTCCACCAGGTTGTGACAGTTTCTCTCAGCCGTCTTCTGCCGCTCCTCGGTCAGCTGCAACACCCTCTGCAGCTTGGAGTTTTCCACGTACAGCTCTTTGAGCAGTAGGTCATGGCGAGTGGTCTTCGCAAGCTGAATGTATGCAAAAGAAGACACAAGTTCAACAGACTATAACTCTCTTTAAATAAGAAAGGCGGAGCCCTGATTATCAAAGCAATTGGTCTTTGGCAACAGAAAAGGCTTTGTAAGAATGTGTTTTCACGTTGGTGTGATGTTACTGTGTGCACCCATCTCCACAAGTTGAATGTAAATGTTTTCTCTCATTTGTTAACAGAATAAAATTGGTCAAATTGGTTAGTGATATGACCATTTCCCCTACAGGCACATTAGATATATAGCTATTTTCAATATATAGCAAACACAGGATTTGCTATGAAATTATGTCATCATTGAAGTCATCATTTCCATCACCCTATTATATAGATATCCACTAAGACACTGAAGACGTGCAAAATAACTGGATACTTTACATCTTAAAGGACTAATGGTGAAATAGAATAATCAGAGTTATAATAATGCATCAGCTTTATTGATGTGACGCCTGACCAAATGAAGCATCTTGTGTCTTTTAGCTGACTGATTTTCTACGTTTAATAACAGGCTTGCTTTCCATAACATGACTGTGGGTACATCATGTCTCACCTGTTCCTTGAGCTTCTTCATATATTCATCCAGCATGGCCCTCATCTTGGCGTACTTTCTCTCTGCCTCCTCCTTCCCCTTCCTCATCTTCCTGACCTCTGACCCCTCCGTGTCCTTGCTGATGGACCGTGCCCTCTTCAGCTCCTCCCCCCTCTCCTTCAGCTGCCGCTCCACCTCCCCCAATCTCCCGTCCCTCTGGGCCAGCTCCTCCCGCAGGTGACCAATCTCTTTCTGGAAGTCGGCCGCCTGGCATTGCTTCACTCGCTCCAGCTCACGAGAGTGCTGCGAGTCGGCAACAGATATCTGCATCTGTAGGTTCATCAGCTGCAAGATGGACAGGAAGATAACAATGAGATACAGACAACTCCCAAAGTCCTCGGGACTGGCAGTTTTTTTCTCTTTATATCTAAATGTTGTTATAGACAAACAACAAAGTATGTAAAGAAATATGGATGATAATTTGGGGACCCAAATTTTTACTTTGCTGTAACAAGGATTTTGATATAACCATGTTCATTATAACAGGAGTGGGTTGTAATCACTGTAACGACAAAAAACAAAACAAAAACAGTACTAAAACAACAGCATAAAAAGCGATAAAGACATCAGGTATGCCGTCCTTTATTCATAGCTTATTTCTACACTGAAGCTGATGCATGTCAAAGGACCTACATGTCTTGTGTTGGGCTTTCTGTTTCACCTGCTCTTTGGTCTCTGTTCCTGCTGCCTGATTCTATGTGGCATACCACTAGGCATTGCTAGATTGGATGAACTTCTATTAAAACCTCAGCAAGCTGAACAGTTGCTCTGGACCAAGTCTTGTTCAGGCTCCGCCTTTATGTGCATGTGCCCATTCACTCTTTGATATGGAGAAATTCAAACTATACAAGGTCTATGTACTGGCTTGTGTCATTTGCAAGTGTGTTGCATGTGTACAAATAAAACAAACTTCCGTACAGTACAGTCGTCAAAACTTCCCCCAATTTGGCATCTTCATAAACAATAATGCAGTATTTGTGTTAGGCAACCATGGAATGATTCATGGCACTAACTGGCAGAAAGAAAAAAAATGTAAGAAAAAAATTCTTCCTTCCACATCCCCTATATAAATGAGCTTTGTTGATATAAACAACTTTGCTTGCAGAGTCTTATGTCATGACATATAACCTTAATGCTCGTGGTATAAGGAAATCTACTAGGATATTTTACAGTCATCTAGAATTGTTTTGTACATACATATAATCAAGAGAAGATCCACTGACCAACTTTCATTTGTATTACCTTTTTGTTGAGATCATCACGTTCATGTTGAAGACGAAGCCTGTCATTTTCCAATGTCATCAGTTTTGTCTGTTGAATAAAACCAGAAGAAACATTAACATAATCTAGAAGGGACTCTAGAATTGCATTACTTTGAATGCAAACTGATAAGCAATAGTTACGTTCAGACAGTGATCCCTACCAGCGAGAATAGCTATCCTCGAGGATAGGCTCGTAGCTGGGCACCGTGTGGATGCACTCGTTAATAGCTATCTTGAAGTTAACTTGAAGATACCTATCCACGAGATATCTCAGGGTTAGCACACTATCAACGAGCTGCAGGGGGTCCCCACTCATAGTTAGGCATTGTGTGGACAGGGCCCTGTTTCATGAAGGGTTAAAATTGATTACATAGTTGATTTCAACTATAAGTCTATGGCAGCCTGTGCGGTAAGGAAATGTAAAATAGATTTCATCTTTTGATAAAAAGGGACTCAGAACTTGTAGATAAGCATAGTTAAGGGGGCAGTGAGCCTATCCTTGAGGATAAGCTTCGTTGTGTAAAAGTGCATCGCAGTTAGGGGGCCAGAGCCTATCCTTGAGGATAGCTATCCTCAAGGTTAGGGATCACCATCTGAACATAACTATTGATTCAAAGTATGCATGGCATATTTGAATCTTGTCAGAGAATGAATGTAAAGTATGCTTATAGAATGTTTCTCGTCTTGGTGCCTGCTACTTTATATGGGTTTGAATACACTTCCCGGTTTCCATTTCCTCAAATTAATAGTACTGCCGATCAAGGTGAACGGTGCATCAGTCATTCTCAACATATATATTATGAATGCTTTGAAGTCAACCCTAGCTGAAATTTATTTGACATACATTCATGTTGACAAAACATTCAAACCAATAGAGCTATGAAACCCTTCTCTGAGTATTATGTGGTCTACAGAGGAATTGTGATTGTTTCCATTTTCTTCTTCTTGTTGAAGTGTCTGCAGTCACCTGCTGAAGAAACCCGTCTCCCATGTCACTGACTGATGACATTACTGCAACATGTTTGAATTACTAAGGTTGAATGATGACTAAATTGTCACTCACATCATTTGGGGTGAGAGCACACATCTCTTTCAAAAAATCTTTTCTTTTTCATGTGAGGGAAGACTATAATGATATCTACATATTTGAGTCATGGAAATGGAAGGTAGTGCAATTATGCAAATCATGAGAGTTTTAACAAGTGCAGCACTACAAACTAGAAAAATAAAAGGTAGAAATTTGCGCAAAGACTCTTCAAAGGCACTCACAAAATCTGGACATTCTGGCATGAGAGAGAGAGAAAAAAAAGCAGCAAACTATGCTTATGAAAACAGAGCAAAAATTTATACAAAACAGGTGGCTAGATGGTGAAAAGGACAAGGGCACAGTGTGTCCAACCTCCAGGTCAGTTTGTTCCTTCTTGGCTGATGTCGCCTTCTCCTGCAGCAACTCAAGCTTCTCTTCAGCGCCACTCAGACTTAACTTGAGCAGGTCACGTTCAGTGGCTACGGCATCAAACAATGACTGGGTGCGGCAATCACAGGCAGAGAGAAAGTTGGGTGCAGATCATGTTAGGAAAGAAGTAACAAAAGTGCAAAGACCAATTTCAAACCAAAAAGAGAGAAAGAGATAGCGCTCATTTGCAAAGATTTAAGATAGTGAGCACCTACAACTACCCCACTAGCCACACCAATCTGCGACAGTATGCAAAAGAACCATCGACACTAGAAGGCAGTAGGGCCTATGTAGCAGTTAGACATACACACAGAAACAAAAGGAATGTTCCACAAAAGAAATGTTAAATAGAGCACTGTTCTCCTAAGGGAAGGTTCTACAATGCCTAAGCAGTGCATAGAGAGCTCAAATCCTATGCTACAAGCAGTCCAATCAAGACTACCCTACATTTGTTACTGTACTCTAATCCTCATTCAAGTGTATGTCCTCATGAAATACTATGCAAATCATTTGAATGTATCATTTAGTTTGATCACACACACAGGGCCTGCTTCAGGGGGTTTGTATGCACTTCAAAGGTACAGGCATTTGTTCTTAATGACTCTTTAAATATTTGAATCATCACAACTCCTTCAGTTTTGTCTAAATTGGGCATTTTTTTTTAATTTTTTTTTTTGCCTGTGCAGTAGTTTACTCCAGAATTTTTTTTCACCCTGACCATATAAGAACTCGAGGGCTGTGGTTAACTTCACAACTAGCACAGAAAAAAAAAGTTTGTGAATTATGGTACATATATGCCCACTTCTCTGGACAATTAATAAATTGTCTGGCTGATAGAAGCAGGAATATCTTCCATTTTAGACACAAATCAGATGTCTCCTATTGACATACAAAAGCCTTGCCACACCTTGTAATCCATTACAATGTGAACTATACAGTTGCATATAAGGACATCCGTATGCAACCTGCCTTTCACGCAATGCTTTCACCGCAGAAAAGACATTGCCTAGTTACGCACAAGCATTTTTACTATAAAAAGAAAGAAAAAAGAAATATCAACACAAAACAGAAAGTGCCAAGACACAGCATACAGTGACTGCATGAAGTGCAGTTTGACAGACATTTGAAGGTGATAGCAGATGCAATAGGTGAAAGGTTAAAGTTCTTTTCTAGAAGTAGTGTTGTGGCCCTCATTCCTAGAGTTATGACCATTGACATTTTGTAGCCTTCCTACCTTGTCTGGCCTGGCTTCCTGCATGGCAGCCTCCTGGGTCTGCATCTGAACAGCAATCACTGCCTCTTCCTTCGCTACCTCAGCCTGATGGGAGAAGTGTGGTGGTGGGCATGAGAAACTATGTCAGCATTTCCACTATTCCATTTTGCTTTTGAACGTTCTCTCATGAAATGTAAGAAATCATCAGATAGTGAAGGATTACATATTTTCCACACCTTCATATTTCAGTTGCTACCTGCCGAGGAAGTGAATGCTTTAATAGACAACATTCCTTTCTCACTGAGAGGCAATACATTATGAAACATTAACAACTATCTTCATTCCATATTCAATAGCAGAGTCAAAATAACCCCAAAACCAATAACACAGAAACATATCTCTCCTCTGGGAATTTGATAGTGTATCACATAAAAGCAAAAAACTTCAACTCATGTGGAATTCAAAATATGAGAACATGTACACATATACCATGAATGAGAAGAGTTAGAGTGTAATTTACTCGATCATCATAACTACATATAAATTGTCTCATTTACACTATAAACATACATTAATTTTCTCCGACTGGAGAAATAAATGAGCACAGTAATCTCTCAAGCCACAGAATGTTCCTGCTGCCATGCTTTGTGTCAGCATCTTCTATTATTACAAATTTGGTAAATCTCCCATGCATACTTGATATCCAATGGCTCATCTCAAATCTTGAATTCTCTTCCCTTTCGTGAGACCCTCATGCATGGTAATCTGAAACCCATCATTGCACTATCTGCACTGTACTGTTCTTCATGGTTGACCGAGTGCTACACAACAGACTTGATTCTGTATGGAGGATGTGAGTAACCCAACCAACCTAAACAAGCATGTTTACAAACCATTCTAAGCTTGTTTTCCAACTGCTCCTTCTCGGCGAGAATCTCTGCCTTTTCATCATCATGTGCCTGTTTTATCATGTCCATCTTTTCCTCGTATTCCTCAGTCACTTCCTTCTGCAGAAACAGACAAGTAGCAACATTGAAGACAACTGATATATCAACTTACACAAGAGGCATTATTCTGCTCCTCTTTCACAGATATCTATATCAAAAATCACATTTTTTTTTTAAATGAACAACAAAACATATCCAAATGACCCATTCAACTCTGATTTGCAAATCATCAGAGAGCAAAAGCTTCACATTGATTTAAGTTGTTACTGGCAAAACCAGAGTGATGAACTGCTGAAAGTTGACTACATTTGAAATGGTAAAATTCATTACTTACAGACTACAAAAGTTTGCACTTGCAGAGAAGATATCTAGTGTTAGAGCATCATGTGACTATCTTTTAAAATGGGAAAAATAAGTTACGGAGGGATTGATGCTGACTCTTGAAATCAAGTAAAACTCCAATCTTACCTTGACAGCTCTCTCCACCTCAACCTTTACTGTCATCTCCAGCATGTTCATGTCTCTCTCCGCTTCCTCCCGATTTTGCTCAAGCCGCTGCTCAAACTGGGTCTTGATCTTAGCGTTCTCTGCCTCCCATCGCTCCTTGTCTGACTTCATTCTGTCCTCCAGTTTCTTCTTCTCCTTCTGCAACTTCTCCTCCAATTTCTTGATCTCCTTTTCAAGCTTGCTAATAGCCTATCATAATGACATACACATATCAGAGTTGATTAGAGACACGAGTATAAAAGATAATACAAATAATGCATCACTGAGTGGGTGAATCTCGAGATCTAAGGCACTCAGCCTTCCTTATTCTTCAGAACATAAACGAAACACTGGTTATCAAAAAACTGTACTGCAACATCACTGCATAAATGATTAAAAAAATGGCATGCATAAATATAATCTCAATAAATGATGACAAGATACTGTCAAATGGAGTAAAAATGTTGATATGACCTCACATAACGTTAAGATTATTTACAAGATGATAACCAGTTTTCCTTTAAAAGTAATCTGTATACATGCATAATCATGTACATGTATATTTACCTTGGCATGTTCTTTCTTCATATCCTCCAAACTTTCATCATTCATCTTCATCAAGTCATCTATCTCTTTGCGATGTTTATCAACCAGCTTGGTCTTTTCTGCCTTGTATTTATCTTCAGCATCGTTCATCTCTCTGTCATGCTTCTCTTTCAATTCTGCCATCTCTTGCTGCAGGTGTTCCATCAAATCTGACTTCTCACCGCTGAGAGCATCATAGAAATCAGACTTCTCCCTGTCAAACTCCTCCTGCAGGTCCTGCCTTTCCCTGTTCAATTCCTCAGCCATGGCCTCTTTCCGCTCCTCCAGCTGGATCTGATATTCGTTCTCCACCACCAGTTTGTGCTGGGCAAGGAGGTCGTGGAAGTCCTCCCTTAGCTGCCCCTTGAGGCTCTCCTCTCCCTTCTCCAGGATACCATTCAGCTCTTCCTCTTTCTCTTTCAGCTGGCGCCGGAGTTCACCCCTCTCTTCCTCCATCTTCGCCTCTAAAGCTTCCTTCTCCTCCAGATTTTGCACCTCCATCTCGGTCCGAAGGTTGCGCAGACGTGACTCGCTCTCGTCCCGCACTTGCTGGATCTCTGCGACTAGCGTCGACTTGTCGTCCGTGAGGGCGCTCTCAAGGGAGGAGCGTTCCTCGTCGAACCTCGCCTTCATCTCTGCCAGCTGCTTTTCGAGCTCATCGGCAAACTCGTTCTTCAGTGTTTCTCCCAGGTCGTTCCTCACGATCTCAAACGCCTGTTCAAGTGCCTCCTTCTCCTGTTCAAATTCATCTCTCAATGCAGTTTTCTCCTCCTCAAACTGTTCCATCAACCCTGCCTTTTCATCCGTGAATTCTTTCTCCTGTTCTTCGAGATCTCGGGCCAGCTTTTCGCTCTCCAGCCCAAGTCTACCCTCCATCTCCTTCATCTCATCCCGGTACCTCTTCTCAATCTCTTTACACTCTCTCTCAAAACCCTCCCTGGCTTCTTCAAGCTCCTCTGCATGCTGTTGTTTCAGTGATTCAATCTTGGCTTCAAGTTTAGCTTCTAGAGAGAAGAGAGAAAGATAAGAGTAGTATAGCACATTGGACATCATGACTAACTCAAGAAGATAATGTAAGATCCTGCTTTCAGGTGCAGCAAAACTATAAACATGATATATTCAGGGTACTAGAACTGACAGGAACCTGCACACAATGATGGTGAAGATAATATTTATTGCACCTCCGTGTAGTCAAAGCCACGGACAGCATCAAATAATGTTATACGATCATCACACGATTTTATATCAGTTCTGTTTTTTCACATGGCCAAGCAGATACTTATTCTGGGCATTTGTTTCATTATCCTTACCAAGTCATACAAGAGGAAAATTTAGAGAGAAATATTCTTTCTGGCATCCTGGTAATTGCACATGCAACTGAAGATTTAAATCAAGGTACATTCCTGAAATCAAAATGAAAAATAAAAGAGAGTTCAGATATGGATTTGTATGGATTATATACAAATTATATATTAGTTTTTTAAAGTAATGGTATATCAAGAGGGTAAAGCAGGTACATGATATCACAAAAAGTTTACACATCACATTCACAATCAAGTTTGTAATAGTTCCTGAAATGCATGCTTACTTTCTACTTCAAACCGCTTCAGTTGCTCCTCACTTTCCTCATCCTCTTCTGGAATGCCACTGACTTTTGGGAGACGTCTCTTGGACTTTGGATCCAGCTCTTCCAGGTCGGAGTCATTTTCTGAGGAAAGGAACAAATGTCAAAAATATTTTACAAGTCACTTCAAATACTCCCATTTCATTGTTTTCATTCTTTCCAGTGGTATCTCAATCTAAACACCACAAAGTTCGCAATGTACAATGAAATTCTTACAGCTTTTCATTTCACTACACAAATGCTTTTGCTTCATCTTTTTAAGTTCATAACATAAATTTAGAATGACTATGACAACAAATTTTTTCCCCTATAACACAGTTCAGCTGCAGAAATGCCCCTCTTCTCACCCGAGGAAGAGTTCTGGTGGCGCTTGATGACGTTTGGCCTGTTGGTGTAGTCTGACAGGACTGAGCCTCCTCTTCGGGGCTGGCTCTGCAGCTTGCTTCCCTTGCGACGCACCTTCCTCTCCGAGGCCTGGTGCTTCAGGAGTTCATTCTCCTGGGTGAGCTCGTCAGCACGGTCTTGCAGGGTCTGATGATAAAAACCAAGTCAAGAAGACTGAGATAAGTCAGTTGGGCAGACATATCTAAATGAAATATTCTCTTACTACAGATGCCAGAATACAAAATCAAGTGGAGTCTAATGTAGGCCTACTAAAAATCAAAATCATTCCCTTTATCACTGAAACCACTATTAGGGTTGTTACTTTTATAACTATTACAATTATTAACCACCAATAACAACTACTACTATTGCTACTGGTACTGCTGCTGCTGCTGCTGCTGCTACTACTACTACTACTACTACTGCTACTGCTGCTACTGCTACTACTACTACTACTACTACTACTACTGCTACTGCTACTACTGCTACTACTGCTACTACTACTACTACTACTACTACTACTACTACTGCTACTACTACTACTACTACTACTATCACTTCTACTACTACTACTACTAATAAATACTACTACTAATAAATACTACTACTACTACTACTACTGCTACTAGTAGTAGTAGTAGTATCACTTCTACTACTATTACTACTACTACTGATACTACTTCCATTACTGCTACTGATACTATTACCATTACTAAAAAGGAGAAATCGAGCATGATATCTCTATGCAGCAAATACCACAGGAGGTGGTCTTAAAGATGTGATGTGGGCAGTTTGATAACAAGTTAGAGGCTACAACATCTTCAACATCTTCACAAGTTAGAGGCTGCTTTACTATTAGATCCACTGTAGCAAAGACACACACACACACACACACACACACAAAGAACAGTGGATAAACAAAACAATTCATGTACACACCCTTGTAAGTTCCTGCAGATCTCTGATATTTTGCTCATAGTAATCTGCCTGCTGCTTAGAAACTCCATCTCTGCTAGTCTCCAAGTCAGCCAACTGTAAAGAGAATATCATGGCAATTGAGAGAATGATATACATTTTATGATTTCCATGCAGAATATGATGATCAGCCAAGTCGACTATAGAAAGTGTTATGGTTTAATCATATTGAATGCAGATTTTGAATGGATATTTCACAAGGGATTATGCAGTCGACAGGTAAATAAAATGAAAATAACGTCTAAAATCTACTAAGGCATGTATGTAAAAAATTACTAATAGAGCTTCGAAGAATATCTCAACTAGATATATCGCTATGGCTACTGATATGCCTCCGCCATAATGCATGGTTCTACTAATAGGTCTATAGTACAATGTCTTGACAATGTGTGATGACAGTTTCACACAATTGGCAAAATATTAAAATGACAGGTTTGACACAAATGTGCTGAATGTTCACTTTCCTAGAACTAGGTTCAATTGGATGAATGATTAAAATGTCAGAGTGCAGGTATTTGGGGAACTGATGATTTTTACTTGACTTTTGACCCTTTTATAAGTTTATGCATTGAGTAATTTTCAAGGTATTGAGAAAAAGTATAATTTCAGTATCAAATGGGAAAATAGCATTATCTAAACCTGGCCTTTGACCTTTGACCTCACAGTTCCAAAGAGAATCACTGTTAGGTTGAACATGCATAAATATGTAAGTTTCAAGATGACACCTTGAGTTACTTTAGAGATATGGAGGAAAAAGTGCAATTTAGCACTTTCACTTGACCTTTTACCTTTTGACCTTTGACCTTTTGGCAAGAAACTTCCCCAAAAATATATATTGGGTAATACATGCCATACATCAAGTTAAAAAAAAAAAACCTTCAGGCATATTTCATTTTAAGGAAAGTAGTGATATTTGAAGAGTTGACCTTGACCTTTGACCCCCTGACCTTTGACCCATGACCCCCAACTTCCCTAGATAATCACTGCCCATCGGTACAAGCATATATACTAAGTTCCATGAAGATACCTTGAACCATTTGCGAGATATGGAGAAAAACATGAAATTTCAAATTTTTTTTCACAAAATAACCTGTGACCTTTGACCTTTGACCCTGTGACCCTAAAATCCACACAAAGTATTATCCCCCAAGGATATACCCTCATACCAAGCTTGATGTAAAACCACCACACGGTTCTTGAGATATCGACAAAAACAAAACGGGACGGACGGACGTATGGACGGACGTACGGACGTACGTACGGACGGACGGACGGACGGACGGACGGACGGACGACCCGAAAACATAATGCCTCCGGCCACTTCGTTGCGGAGGCATAAAAACTCATCACGAGAAAAAAAAAATCAAATCTTGAGGAGTACTCACCCTCTCTTCCAGCTCAGCGAAGCCATCAAGGTCTCTCTGTTGCTTTGTGATGACCTTCTCACTCTCAAGAAGTCTCTCAGCTGCTTCATTCAGCTCCTGCTCCATCCGATTATTATCCTACGTTGGCGACAACAAATAGTATGCTTTCTGAATACATATCACAGTTGCGATTAGAGGAACAGACAATTATCGTACACAGCAAGATGAAATGGCCGCACATTTCATCTACTGGTGTAGTCTTCATATCTGGGTGAGTAAGAATCAATACATTTTTACAGAGTACTGTGAGGAAATGAGCATTGCATCACTGATTGCTTTAGCAGCAACCTTTTATTTTCACTGTATTCTTTGGCCATCTTGCTGCGCCCAAGCCCCCAACACACACAAAGACCAGAACAACAACAATAAAACTTCCCAAGACAAGCAATTTCTGGTATAAAAAAAAATCTCAGATATTCTAAAAAACACAAAAAAAGACTGGCTAAATAGTTTCTTAATGTGTTTTTGAAACTATATAAATGTTTGTAACAAGATAAATACTGCTTGGTATATGGAATACAGGATAACTATTTTTGTCCATTATTTTATTTATCAGGATGTGGCTTTTAAAAGCGAACATCTAAATCAATTTTACATGATACTGGTAGCTGTAAATGGGTGAATCCAATCTCTGAGAATCCATTCGATATTAAATCAAGCCCACTGCCACCCAGGTTCTCTCACCTCCAACATGGTCTGGTAGCGCTCCTTCATGAGTCCCTCATCGGACCTGAGCTGGTCCATCTCCACCAGGAGCTTGGAGGTCTGGTTGGAGGCCTGGGAGGAAAGCATCTCTCGCTCCTTCTCCACCTGAGCCTGGAGGGCATTGATCTTCTCCTGGTACTTCCTCTCTGTCTCCCTGAGGGCAGCATCACACACTAACATATTACACACACACGTACAGATTTATTCCTGCCCCAAACACACATATAAATTTATTCCTACCCCACAGATGAATTCCTGTACTTCATAGATCACAGCAGGCTTGGTATGAAGTTTCCCTCAACTTTATCAGAAATTATCAGTCCTACAGGTGCTCAACTCAGAAAAAAATAATTAGATCATATCAATATTTTTTCTCTCTCACTCTTCTATTCATTAATGAATCTATTTCATTATAATCCTAAGTAAAATTGCATATGCCTTAATTCTACAAGAAATGACTTGGAGCCAGTAAATGAAAACTAATACACATTAATTGAAATATTGTCTAATTCTAATTTTGAAGAACTGAGAACACTCTAACTCCTGAACAACCACATTCAGACAAAATAAAAAGGAAAGCAGAAATGAATAACAGCCAAACTAACCTGAGCTTTTTCTCATTGGTCTTTTCAATGGTGGCATGGCGGTCATCGATTTCCTGAACGAGAGCTTGATTCTGCCTGTTGGCTTCAGCAATGTCCAGCTTCAGCTTATCTCGTTCTGCGGTCAGCTGGTCAGTCTGGGATCTGGATGAAGAGTGACATGGAGAAAGGATGCTAGTCTAACATCAGAGTGTCATTAAAACTTGCTGGAAATGACTGACATGCACAGAAATAGAATCTTACCCTATGTTTGGTGGTATCAAGCACATGTATGTGCAGTATACAATCAGCTCAATGAGTTTAACATAGAACATCTCTTATGTGATTTGATCAGTAGTTGATTTACCGAGAGATGTGCGAACCAAGGGAAGGGATGCAATCGACACTCACTTGAGGTACTTGACTTCACTTTGGTAGGAAGTGAGAGCTGCCTGGTAGACGCCGTTGTTTTCACCGGTCGTCATGAGAACATTGTCCAGCGCCATGGAGAGGTCCTGGAGGTTGACCCGCCCACTTGGATCAGTGTCCATCTCCAGTGCCTTGATTACGTAGTCAGGTAAAGGAACAATATGTTTGTATTGAATAGGCTTCAGGATTGTAAGTGAGAAATAAATCTTCTGATCTCAACTTACTGGCATATTCTAACATTAAAAACTTTAGCATGTGGTGGAGATACACTTAGGATATCATCTGCACAGAGAAATAAATACAAACTATCAAGAGGAATATCAAATAGACCAAAGAATTAATTCATGACAATGTGAAGGGAGCAGCAACATAAGAAGAGGTATGAAACACTGTGACTCTTTTCAGCAAATCCAAAATTCCCACTTTCAATGGTATCACTTTTTTTCATATCACTGTATCAATTAACCCCTCATCTAATATGGAAACACTTCATTGATATCTGGCAATGAGAAGCAGACAGATGCCTGATACCTGACAAAGATTTTACTACGGCTAAACTACTTTGAATTTTGTTTATCATCACTTGGAAAGCTCCTTTTTCAAATGCACATTCTCAGCTTACCTCTAAAATTTCATGGGGATTGTGGATTCCTTGATCCTCTAGCTGCTCCGCCACAGCATCAAGGGTAGCAAACCTGTAAGAACAAAAATAAAAATAAAAAAAAATTAGATTAAAAAAGGGACAATGAACCATGAAATGATCTTCAGCATGTATGGTGCAGAGGCACAATGAATGCTGCATATTTATCAGCCACCTTCTGCCTACATCTTCGGCCTCAATAGTTAGTGTGCTGCGCTAGCCTCCAATTTTAAGACATAAAGTGTAATCTACCTACTAGTCGACGTGGAACAATCATAGTGAATGAGATCATAAAGGTCAGAAAATGTGTATTCTTTAGATGCAATATAATCTAATAAAAACAGAATACACACTCATGTCAGCACAGACAGTTGCACTGTGGGACAACTCACCCCGTGTTCTCTGGATCCAGCATGCTGAACAGCTTGGCGTAAGACTGGTTGAGGAGCAGGGAAGGTGTGGCCGTCCGAAAGATGGGGTCATCCATGGAGCTACCCATCACGGACATCCGCCACTTGGCCTTCTGCGCATTCAGCAAGCTTGGGGTGGGTGCCATCGGAGTCAGCGGAGCCGGCGTGCGGATGCCCGCTGTCCGGAAGAGACCGTCGAGGAATTCCTCAAAGCCAACCCTGCCATCCTGGTCGCGGTCCAACTTGTTGAATAAATTACCCAGTTCCTGCACAAAATCAGTAGTACAAAAGTACAAAAATTGAGGAAAGGCACTCCCTATATGGTAAACAAAGGGTATGTAGTTCTTCCACAGATACTATATCACAGACTTAGATTCATAAAATCTGATTTATTCTGATTTGTTTGTCATTATATTACTGCACTGTTATAAAGTGCACTACCATTAAAACGAACATGATTTTAACGAAATTCTGGTTACAATGAAGTAAAAATTCAGTCTCCAACATTATTAGCTCTATGTTCTTTATTGTTTATTTGTTTGGTAATAACAAAATTTTCATATAACGAAAGAAAACTGAGGGTCCCGAGCACTTTGTGATACTGGGGTCTACTGTAATACATTGCAGACCAGCTGTAAGAGATGAAACAGCACTCTCAAACTCACATTTCTGTCCATGTCCTCCATACCGATGTGTTCACACACCACAGCCAGCTCATTAATATCCAGATAGCCATCCTTCCCCACCCCAACCTCTTCCCAAATTGCCTGGACTTGCTCCGACTCCGATGGACCCTGTTCATAGACACTCATAGATGCATTTAGCTGACCTGCATGATGAGAAGATACCATAAAAGACACAGAAATATAATATAAACAAGTATATATCTTTCTTCAAAAATGTCTGGATTCAAAAATATTTCTGTGGTTTACTGGCAAAGCAGTTATGTCTTTCTGGTCCATATGGTTGTAATCTACACCTTAGATGAGTTTACACTTTGAAGTGAATTAAACCTGCTTCAGAGCTTTGTTTGATTAACAGATTCACTGAAACTGCATTTTCTAGCAAAGTCGTTGGTTGAATTACACTTTGGTTTACACCTGAGTAAACACTTCCAGTTTTTGAATATCAAGGATAGTTCCATGAAGCCAATTCACGTGTTCTTGAATTCCATAAATCCCCTACTAAAAATATCAATCTCCTTGAATAAAATGCTAAACATACTCATCCTACAATGAGGTCCAAAGTTTCTCATCTAAATACAACTTCTCTCTGTAAAAGAAATGGAGAAGTCATTGACATGTACGGCAAATTTGGAAATGAAACAATTTTTTTTTTTTTTTTTTTATGTTTGATGCTTTAAGTAAGATGGAAATCAGTACTGTCTTTTTGTGGCTTAGAGTACAACCCTCCTTGCATAGAGAAGTTAATGATAGAAAGGTATAAAAAATAATTGAGGAGTGTGCTTAAGCAAGCACTAATGAGTTGTTTCTTACCTTCTGCTTCAAAAGTTTCATTACGGATGACGGGAATTTGCTTCTGTGGACCTGACTGATTAAGGGACTGGCCATACCGGTCATCTTGATCCAATGCATTGTCCACCTGTGAAGAGGATGATTGGGAGGAGATGATGATGAGGAGATAATTGAGAATGAGTATCAGCAGGAGAAGAAAAAGAAGAGGGAAATGGGAGTATCAATAGAGAGGAGCCACAAGAGGGATAACAGATGGACAAGAATGTGAAAGATGATGAGTGGATTGAGTGATAGTGAGTACATGAATATAGAGAAAGAAGAGAAGAGTAGTTGGAGGAATGAAGGAGGAGAAAATGGAGGATGATGAGGACGGGATGAAGGAAGATCAGAATATAAGATGGATTAATGAAAAAGTAAATGAGTAGATGAAGAAATCATGTGACAAGGAGTTGGTCAAGTGAAAAGATGAAATAAGGATGGGTAGCTTGTGAATAACCCCTTTCACACAAAAATACTGGCTAATCTGAATGAAGCACATATATATCTACAGATAAGTTTTTCCACAGGGTCACATATTGCATGCAACATTTCAAGTCTTCAAAGCATCAATGCTTAATATTTGATATCAATACCCTCTGTACTGTGTCCTGATATCTTGTTCTGTCCTATTACTCATTTCATTTTGATGAAGTGAAAATGAAATACTACAAAATCAATCAAAAATCTAGATGTACATAAAACGACAGTATAAAGATTATCTCACAAACACACTGACATAAATTTGTTCAAGAAAGCCACTGCAAATGTACAGAAATTAAATCCACCTGCAGTGAAAAAATGGTCACACAAACAATACATATGAAATCACAATGCTTTCCAGCAAGAAAAATCAATGCAAAAAAATAAAAAAAATAAAAAAAAATCTCAAACTGATACTAAAGTATTTTGATTAATTTCGTATAACCTTTGTAAAATCTTATATTTACGCATATGGTTTGGAGAGCATTCCATAAACAGAGATTTTTTCCCATACCTCTGGCCTGTCATCTGTATGAGACTTGCTCTTCTTACTACTGCTGTTCTCGCTCGCTTCGTAAATTGATCTCGTCGGAACCCCAAGTTCCTCCGCCAGAGACTTTGCATCCAGCTGACTGCTGAGGAGATCAGCGTCCACATCCGAGTAGTCGGCAGTGACCTCAAAGTCCGGTTTTGACCTCCTCCCGTACCTTCTTCCGTCTTTGACATACTTCGGTGAAACTTCTTCAATCATATCCACTGAAACAATATATAAATTCAAATTAATAAGAAACAAAGGAAATTGAAATGACTATTGTAGTCAAAAAAACAACAACACTTGAATGTGCATGAACTTCTTTACAATCATTAAAGATACAAATGGTTGAATAAAGTGTTTCCTACAGACATCATAGACATAGTTGGTTCTGGGTTCAATGTAACATTGGTGCAATTTGTCTTTATGCCACATCATAAATCATTGTCAATCCAGATGATACAACCTCCTCCGAGGTCCAATTGGGGAATGTTATAGCACTGCACTTCAGACTCTCCCAGGATGGCACAGAATCAAATAATGTTTCAGATGCAAATGCTAGCAAAACCAAATAAGAAGTACTGACGTCGTTTATGAAACTACATCTCGCTACCATAAATACATTATGTTAACAATGAAACAAGAGAGAGGTTCCATCACATGAAACCCTGTTACAAACCTGAATTTGGCACACTCTGCAGGCTGTATTCCTGGTCAATATCAAGGCTGGCATCCCCTTCTAGACCCTCAAGGTCTACTGTTGAGGACAGCACCATCACAAATGCCTCTTTGAATGTGTCAAAGTCCACCTTGAAATACAAGAATAAGTTTAGGAATGTAACAAAGTTGTATGCCACACAGGTTAAAGGTGACCATAGATAGGGTTCCTCAGTTCTAAGCCTTCAATGTAATTACCTCTTTCAGCATGTATATGTATGACTAAATGAATTTGCTATACTTAAAATGTATTCTGTACATTTCTTGATATTTGTACCACATTGGCATGTCACTGGCGTAAATAGTTATAATGAACACTTCGTTCTTGTGTCACACCTAGTACAAATTAATTGGTAGATTGTTCAAATCTGCAAGTTCTTCTACTTCAAGCTACAGCTATAAATACCGCATGTGTCTGTATGTCTATGAAATAAGACTTTAAGATGAAAATCATGACACAGAAGCATGAAAATAGTAGTACTGGCATACAAGCACCATAAGGTGATAAACAAGGGCTCCACATATTTGACTTTGTGAGTGACATTGTATCAATCAGTGATACACACCAGCTTGGAATCATCATGGCCGATGAGCTGCTCTAAGAGGAGATCCACCTGTCCCTCCAGCTGAAGCTTACTGCACAGGTCCACCAGGGCATCCCTGCCTATGTAACCACGCCCATCGGTGTCACAAGAGGCGAAGAGGTCCTTCAACTGGGTCACATACACATCCTCATCGGCATCATCCATGGTGGATGGTTGCCAGTCAAATCACTCTTCTGCTAGCTTCTTATGCACTCAAGGTCTACAGGTGTTACAGGTGTGTTGATTTTGTTACACTCTGCAAAGGACAAACAAGGGGTGCAGGTATTTGTGATCATGCATTAAATAATTCTATCTTCAGTTATTGAGACTAGTTTCTTGTGCAATCTACAGTTGTAAGTCATTATCATGGCACTCATCTAGCCACACATGTTGAATGCAGGAAATACTTTGCAATGGAAAGTGCACTGCATAGTTTACTACTACCTATAGATAAAGATGAAAGAAATATCTAGGAAGTGAAAATATATATTTTTTTTATTGAAAAATAAACTACATGCCCTTCCCTTGAATAAACACTTCCCAAAATAACAGCGGTTACAAGGATGAATATTGCCATCATGTAATTGAAAGCAAATCAACACGACAAGTATGCATTAATCATAGCAATGAACAGCTGTGGTAAGTTGGACTGACCCTACAACAAATGTCTAAAAATATAAACAATTTATGCCTCTCACACCACATGCAATCGTTACTTACACGCTGTATATACAACAGCATACTGTATTGTACACATTACTCTTAACTTTGTAAAATAATTTGCATCTTACTCTATAGGTAATAATGGTAATCTACAAAACAAGACAGGTCTAATTACACCACAATCAGTTCCATCTGATCTGCAGTTCATGCTGTGCCTGGTAGATACTACAAACACGACAACCAGGACGTGCATGAGCCCCAGCCCAAGGCTTTTGTCATTCTTTGCCTTTAAAAAGGAGGCTGTGAGCCATTTGTGCCCCATTCCAACTACATGGATTATGTCCTAAGCATGGAGCTTTGTTTCATACAGTCCATCAGTTACTGCTGGCCACTTGTAAGAGCTCAGACTTTACAGCCACGATGGACGCTCTGTTGATAATAATCAACAACATTCAATAGCAATCTCCTCTTCACTGCTCCATTGAGTCCTGAATTCATGTCACGCCTGATTGCACAACCTGCTTTCATGGCTAGTTCCTTCTTGGGAAATATCCAGGAATAGTCAAGAATGTGACACCAGTGAAAAAGAACAGCTTACAAAGAGGTCTGGGTCTGGTCTAGAAAGTCTCTCAACACAAGGTAACAAAGAGGATTATACTTGGTTAAATGGAAACAGGGACAAAATAAGAAAAAAGAATTGAAGAAGAAAAAGAAACTTCAGCACCAGGTAGACACAACAATCTATCACAAGTTTGAACACAACATACACGTCTCAGGCTTAACCCACCATGGGGATGCTATCCAACTTCATTGCAGGTAGTAACTAACTGTACTACACATAGTACAACTAGCTGGTAAAATGATCTCAGGCCTTTTTGTGTGTGTGGGTGTGTGTGTGATTGGCATGGTTGCTTTATCAAATGAGAATTTCCTAAATGAGAAAGCTACACTGCAATGACAGCACTGAATCATATAAGCAATGTATATGTCAATCAGAAAGAACAACAGAAAATTATACATTTACACAATTCAAATGGCAGTGAGTCAAAAGCTGTATCTGAGCAGCTGCCACTCACATGGCTGTCAGATCATAATTGCATTTTTGAAGACACTTCTATTTGCTGTGATCATGAAATGTTAAATTGAAATAATGTAAGAGTAACTTTTTTCCTCAGAAGAAAGATTATGGCTAATGACTTTGAGTCTGCTCAAGAAAATATTGATACTTCTCTCTCTCTCTCTTTCTCTCTCTAAGGTGCGTCTACTGACTTTGAAATTTGATACAGCCACTGCTGTTTGAAGTTAAGAAGAGAGAATAAGGATATAAAGGAGGTACACTGTGTATCACATTCACAGGATTAAAATGACCACTTGAGAATGACCTTAATCAATGAGGCTTTGCCATGCAACAATATACTAAAAAGTTTATAGGGTTCTAACCTTTTTTCCTCAAAATTTGTGGACACGAGTTTATGCACTTTCAATTTTATTAAAACAAACTTCTTCTGGGGGCATTTTTTTTCTAAAACCTTTCTCATCTAATGAACAATAAATTTCAAGTTAGGAAATTTCATTAGGCCTAACTATAGATGTTCTATATGATGAACTTTAACCCATCACTAGTGTTTATGACCCTTGGCCTTGCTGCACTAAAATTATCAGTGGTCTCTAGAGCATCTATTTCAGTATAATGTAAAATCAACCTTACTTTACATTCTCCTGCTTAAGAAAAACAAATGAACAAAAACAAAAACAAAACAAAAATTAACACCCAAACCAGCATGAGATGTTGACTTGCAATATGAACATTTATTTTAAACTTAGTAGAGCTCTAAAGCACAACTAGAATAACACCACTTGCATGTTTTACCAGACACACTCTTCTTGGAGGATCTTGCTGCAACTCCACTATCTCCCTCTCAGACTGGAGAAACCCCTCTCTGTTTCATAATCTATCCTGATCTTTTTCTAACGTTAGTGGTCTATTTAATAGTATCTCTGAGCTTTTTTTTTTTTTTTTTTGACATGATACATGTATAGTAAGGGTACTAGGTCTCGCGCAGGGACTTAATGATCGCGCATAGCGTAACTGCGTATAGCAAGCAATATTACGCGTAGGACTAAGCGCAAAATTTGCCGATACGCCCATGGAATAAAAATACCTGACAAACGCTAAACATGAGAAGAAAGCAGGTAAGAAATTTTGATTTCAAACAAATTTTTCACTAAATTTCCAATTTTTGGGAACAAATTTTTCACTAAATTTCCAATTTTTTACCTTATAATTTACCTACCTTAGCTTAAATTTTTTTTTTTAAAGGATGTTGTAGCCTAGACGTGTCGTCTCGCTTGTCTCGTTCTTATGATCGTAGCCGATAGAATTCGTAATTTGTTCGATCGATCGTTGATAATATTCTACGAAAGCCGAAGCACGCTACAGCCGCAGAGAGCACTAGAGGGGCAGACACTTTCACGCACGAAACTACATAGGGCAGCTGCGCGATCTTTACATACCCCGAGAAGGTGAACGCATAAAAAAAAGTCTGACATACAAACGGCGACAGCGCACTACTCCGTCATCGTATCATCAGGAGATTCTGGGAGGTGATTTGTCTGCATTTTCGTGATATTCATTGAGAAATTCAGGTACGATTATGGAATAACTTCTATTATAAGAGCATTTCAAATTTTCGTGCGCGATATCTAGACCCCTCAACCATACATACCAAACGCACAACTGTGTTTACTGTTAGTGTGTAACTATCATTGTAATCCTGTGACTTTTTCTTCTCTTCATTCAAAAACCTCACGTTGTAGACCTAGAAGTAGAAAACTCTGCAACATTATCAATCAGTTCTCTCAACTGGAGGAATTCAAGCAAAGGAGAAGATGCAAGTCAAACTTGCCAACGCGGTAACGGCAACGCTACGCCCAATCCCCAACGGTGACAGAAAGTATTACTAGATATCTACAAGGACATAAAAGATACCTAATGTCATCCGAAGAAATATTAAACTCGGTCGCTCGACCTTACAATACGTCAATACCTAGCTAACTGATCAGTTAAAGTTTACTGCATAGTGTGTAATGATACTGTTCAATTACTAACGTTAAGTAATAAGGTTAGAGGCGTAACGTTAGAAGTGCATACTTCAGCTTACAGTTTACATACCAAAGTCCAGAATGTGAAGGACCACCTTGCATCTTCACGATCTTACTCGCCCGATGAAATGCAGCTACCAGTCCATCATTCATAAATCAATGTGGCCGACTGCTGAGCTGCGTTGTCCACTTTTCCATCCATGAATGTAGATTTACATTACGGCGTACCTGCCTGCGTGCGGATATCTGGGAAAATATTGATGTTCTTCAGCAGTAGATGCATTCAACTGTTCATCACCACGATCACATCTATTCAGGCTAGTGGCGAGATGACGCTTTACGGCACACAGAACGTCAGCTACTTAGTATGTATGCAGTGCATGCTGTGGCGCAGCGCAGCGATAGTACGTGGGCATGGCATGAAAACGACAGGTGATTCATAAAAGGACCAAATGGAAATTGTGCAGTGAGGCGTTATGAACGCGTCGGTAGTTGTCGTTGGCAAAGATCACGTGACACATGTCGATTGTTGTTGTTGGTTGAGCCGTGTGCGATGAAAAGTAGTCTGATTTTCAGACTGTCTAGTAGATCATCTTGCTGTTCATGCTTATCTACTCGTACTTGGTAGGCCCTACTTGCAGGGAGGTAATGTCTCACCTCCCTGGTACTAAAATTGGTAGAAACATCATCCAAAATAGAGTCCTGAAATGGTTTGTCCATGAGTAATAAGGTAGTTCTTTAAGAAATGTTGAGGGTATTGAGGTCGATGGAAACTGGAGTCAAGCAAAAAATGACAAATTGTCGCTACACCTGTACCCAGCACCATCATTATAATATGCATCTACAGTAGCAGTATTGGTTGCAAGACTATGATATTACTGGCATGCACTTAATTTGCTTTTTGCAGAAAAAAACAAAAAAACAAAAAACAGAACTCTTTGACATTGGATGAAATTCATTAAAATTTTATTTAAAAATACATTTCGCCTTTTTTTTTTTTTTGGACAAGGAAAAAATGGAAAGTAAAGTTGAGAATTATTAAGTGTGCTGGTGTGATTCCCACACTAACGCCCATCAACAACATGCAAGTTCCCCCCCCCTTACATACATACACACACACACACACACACACACACACACACACACACACACACACATTCACTCCCTTACAAATTGATCTAATGGAGATTCACCCTACTGAGACGCCTGTGCCGAAACAAATCACTGCAAGAATGTCTCATGCTGCTACTTCAGGCAAGACATTGCCTGGGATCTTTGACATCAGAAAAGGTCTGGACATCCTGGGTGTACAAAGCACAACTTTCACCACAATCACATGCAATAAGGTCATGTCGTTGTTCTTACTGCTTCTGCACATTGCATTCAAATAATGTAGTCTGTTGGTAAATTTTTCGGGAGATTCTGGAATATGCATCAAGTTTACACAATGTGTACACATGTGTGTACCGGTAATTACATTTTAGTGCAGAGTGCTTAAAGGTGCATGGTCCCAGTGTTTTAGTCAAATGTGTACGCGGGCGCATGGCGCAAGTTTCCTATAGAGACCTACGCTATCGAGTACTTCTCTTTGGCGCTTACGCTTTGGCCCACTTTCCCGAGTCCGAAGAAGATTCACTGTAGTCAGTGGTCCGATCACAGTTCGGCTCATGATTCGGCTGAAGAGGATGACAGCTTAAGTAAACTTCTTTTGTGATGTCATAATAACAAGCACATATGCACGCACCCTGGCATTACTACTGACTGCGCGATGCGCAAAGAAGACAACAAAGGCAACATTAAGCAACACCTACGCACTTTACTCTTGATGACAGCTCAACTTCGGTAACCTTCGTATCAATGCTAACGGTGATCGGCAGTATCATGAACAGCGCCATCTATACTACCGGGACTATGCCCCTTTAATATGTAGTTGTTAATAACTTTCCCTGGTATCTATTGCCACAGAAAAATGAAGAAAACGTATAAGTGGTGGTAGGCTCTTCTTTATTGTTATACTTGTGGATGTGTGTCTCAGGATTCATTTCACATGACTACTAGAAAGAAGAACTTACTTAAAGCTACTATGGGGCTGATTGTTGTTAGTCCCTTCAAAAGGACTAACCAATGAGGATAAAGTGCCTTGCTAACACTCAAGACACCACCATTTCTACCATCGGACTCAAACTAGAGACCTCACGACTACAAGTCCATGATCTTACCTACTGAACACATCAATCTGCAATGATTCTGACATCACATATCAAGGGAAGCTCAGTCTCACTGGTGTGACTGACATATATCTGGTTCCATGACTTTTGCAAATGTGTCCCCATCTTGGGCATGTTATGCCTTTCATGGTGTGATTTTGTCAAATGCAACTTCATTTCTTGTATCAATTTTCATGTATGTCTGCAGGGGCAGATCCAGGAATTCCGTGAAGAGGGAGCGCATTTACAAAATTAAAGGGGGCGCACGCACCCCTCCCCCATTTTTTTATTTCTTTTGTTTCAACAAAAAATAAAGGGGGGGGGGGAGAGCGTACGCCCAGTGCGGTCCTCCCTGGATCCACCACTGGTCTGTAATTAAAATTATATATCTCTGTTGAGTTTTTTAGCACTACAAAGAACAACAGTATAATGTCTATCAGTTCCATGGTCATTGTGTCACATAGGCTAGGTAAGACCAGGTAACTATGGGATAGACACAAATAAATACACTTCTTGTTAAAAGCAAACAAGACACATTAAATTATTTTGTTTGTTTTAATCATGGCGGCTGCAATATGACCACAGCATATAAGGATGCACAAATAAAGCAGCCACTAATGACATACATGTATTATGTAGTCTCATGATGTAAGCAAATACTCCAATCTATATGTCAAACAGGATTCTTTCTCATAATCGACATTTTTTGAAGAGCTTGACAAGAGTGGCCTTTGTTGGCCTGGCTTGCAAAAGCAATTCAGTCACAATTTCAATGGAAAATATGTTAAATATATATCCCACACTACAGGAAAACCTCTGTATCTACACCAACAATGTGCAGCAAAAATGACACAATAAGACAGCTAATATGGATAACCTCTTTCATTTCAGTCTTATCATAATCAAGTTATATACAGTTGCCTGTATTCAGAAACATCTAAAGATATTTATGGGGAGTTACTACAGAGCAGATCTCTCGAGTACGATTTATCACATTGCAAACCCTCTTGATAGGAATCAAAGAACATTACAAGCATATAAAAAAATAACTAGAGACAGAAAAATTAAAATACTAAAATAATTAAACATCCAACTAAAGAAAAGGACAAATATTTCGATCACAAGTTCAGGCCATGGACCACTGCAAATGAATATCAAAGAGGAATAGCATGCAATTAAGGTATCTGATGAATGTTCTTCTTGTTTCTTCACACCTCTAAAATTTTGAACAGCAATGACACAATTTTCTTCATTGATAGGCACAAAATATTTGCTTTAAGATGTTCACTTCAGGTTCGAAAAATACTACTCCACTTGTCCAAGAGTCATAGGTGCTGACAGCCTTGTAATCATTGGTGGGAAGTTAGTTCTGGAATTAATCACACTGTACTATTCACACTACCTTGAATTGAATGATGACGAATTAAATCTACCTTTTGCCTCACAAGTTACTGCATTGTCTGTCCTCTACATTGTAGAGTAAATTGTACACAATTATCAAATCTTTATGGTGTACAGAGTAAAATCAGCCTGAAGATTTTATCTTTACAGTGCAGTAGATGTACACAAAGCAATAAAATAACAGACTGAATCCTCTAGTCTGAAATAGCCCCCTGCACTTCATGGAAAGACATGACAGAACATAAAATATATCTAACAGGCAACACTGTCATGTCTATTGCACATACATAGTGGCATCCTTGCATGAAGGAAATGCAAGAATTAATCATCAACATGAAAGAAGGATGTCTGTTTAAGTTTACACCAGTCCCACACCCAAGTCATTGTGGTGGAAGGGAGCACTGGGGAAGAAATAATTGTATGTCACATGATACTAACAATCACTGAACAGGTATTGAGAGTTACCATCTCTCTTGGATGAGACTCACCGCAGAAGAAAGACATGTCCAGTCAAACATGATAACCAGTCTATTTAGCTTACTATTTTCTATTCTCTTGTAATTTCCTTGTAGTATGTATTTGATTATCTACCCCATTGCGTGAAAAATCATGGCATCCTGCCTGTGCAGCTGATGAGACAATGTACACTTAAAACTTTGAATAAAGTGCTGCTGTAAGAATGGATACAACAACCTCTGCTGTAGACTTGGTAAGTTTTTGTTTTGTTTTGTTTTGTTTTGTTTTTTGTTTTTGTTTTGTGTGTGTGTGTGTGTGTGTGTGTGTGTGTGTGTGTGTGTGTCAAGAGCACAACATTGCTTGTAGAACACATAAGTTTTGCAAAATTTTTCTACTACTGAGATATAATAAAACAACTTTATGAACTTCTTTGTGTTGAGCCATAATTGTTCTTGCTCTTGAGACTGCTCTGGCTACTAGCAGCTAAGCGTCATGAAATATGTTTGGGTTTTAAGCTTGATACATGACATTTGATCTTCATGTCCTTCTCTTATCAATAACAAACATCTTTCTGATTGACAGAGAATGAGCTACTAAATTAGGCAGTTATTTCTGTGACATAATGTCAAGAACTTTGAACATCAGACAGTCTCAATCTGGACCTGTGAAATTGTGTATCAACAACCTTCTCTTGTAGCATATCTGTGAAGATGAAAATATAAGGAGAATTCCATTAAGTACCAGGGTAATCAGTGAACTACACTGATGCCGCCCAGATTCAAAGAACTGAGGAGCATTAGGTTTGTTCATTGGAATTCATGCACAGGTGATCTTTGCCTCAGTTGGCAACAAAGTTTGCGTATGTCTTAAGGGTAATACTGTACTACTGGAAATGCCTGGTAATGAATGAGTGCCGACACATCTGGGGCAAGATATGTTGAAAGTCAATGCAGAGCAACACAAACAACAGCTTTTCTGGCCCACCATGCAAGACAAACTTGTCCTGTGTTTGTTCAATGAGGTTCTAACACGCCAATAATGATGTTAAGCGATGTCTGCTTGGAAGGGGCCGAACTTCCAATAAGAGTGGGATGCCTCTTCCATGTCCGAGAGTAGCACAATGTGCTTTTACATTACATTCAATGTTCATTGGCAGCTTGCGTGGAAGACTGTAACACATAAACTTTGCTGGGATGACATACTATCTGAAGATGTAGTGATTGATGACTCTACAGATGTCTAAAAACACAATGCCAAAGAGTGCCGCCACAATCACAGGCATCCAGGACCATCTGCTCTGCTGGGAAGTGATCTCCACTTTGCCTGATTGTACCTAAAGAGAGAGAAACAAAAGGAGAAAGTCTAACAGTAATGCATTTTCTTAATTTGTGACTTTTAAGACGAATTTGTTTTGATTCATATCTTCATGAGATGCAAAAAGGCAAGGGCAGACATACATTTGATATAGATGTTTGCAATTATTGTAGGCTTCAATAATTGCACTACCTATCACGGCAGCAGCCAGGAAACAAATAGTTGTGAGTATTTATGCTGTTACCATGATTTCTTCAATAACTCCACACTGAAATGATTTTATGAAACATACAAAGATTATACTGTGCATTTTAACCAACTGCTTGTGTTGTGCTGTGCTACTACATTGATTCTGTGCACACAATGAATGATTTGCACATAGTTTGTTTGCAATTCTGACATTTTCTAAGATACAGAAGGGGGAATGTTTCTAAAAATTTCAACTCTTGGTGTAGGCCTATGGTATGGTATGATATGGTATGGTGAGATGAGACGTGTACTTGATGAGCTCTCCAGGTATGATAAAATATAAAGGATAATCCTGTTCTAGAAGTAAGCCTTCACAAAGGCATTAGTGCATGGAACACACCTGACCATTGGGCTGGCCACACAATAAACTCTGCCTAATCCTTCCATTCAATATCAATGAAAGACCAGGAAGCAAAGATTAGAGATCTAAAGTGGGCTGTGTTGTATGTGTGCACAATACACTCCTAGAAATCACTCTGTACACGTATTGTTCTGCTAGACATGACAAAAGTCACGCTGTTGGTAGGCAAGGACCCAGCTCTGGGATGTACCCTTCAGGTGACTGTTTCACCTCTAATGGCTTATTGTCAGAAAGAAAAAAAAAGTAGTAAAAACTCCCCTACCTGTCCCAACCCCCTCCCAAGAGATTTTTGATGGAGTAAATTTTGACGAAATAATTTCAGTTCATTATATCACCAGTTTTCTGGTTTTTACTTGTGAATTATTTGCAATAGCCCCACTTCTCTTAACTGAGAGAAAAGAGCCATTCCAGATATGAGTAGACAGGATGCTTTTCAAAATCAATACATGATGCAGTCTTCTTCATTCCACTTCTGACCAATCTTCATGTTCAGTACTTTGCTTTACAAGAAAACCGTATTGACCATCAAAATGTCATGCCCATTATTTCATCTTGTGATTGAACTGTACTTCTCTCTCCATCTACTACTCTGATGACTAAACATCAAATATGCTTTGAGACATTGCATAAACTGTGACTGTGAGCCTACAAGCAACAGGGCGACATTTTACTAGATGTCATGAGCATTTTCCACATAATGCCAATATACTCCTCTACCTTGGTTGTATCCACATACAGACTTACATTGGCATGGAGTTTGAGTGGTGTCTGTTTTGACGGATGAACACGTAGGACTTTCCCCATCAGGAAATGTTTCCCAACAGATTCGATCTCCACGTCTAGCATTCTGCCCAGGTACTCCTCATTCTGTGGCACCAGAACCTGCCCAACAATAATGGAAAAAGATTCATAAAACTTCTTAGCTAGGAATCAAGGCTATAGAATCCAACACAATCATTACTTTTGGTTCTATTACACACACTACAATTCTTAAAATGATCATTCCCACCAATGCCAGTGTTCTGTTGGGCTACTTTATGGTATGACCTTGTTAAAAAAAATACAAGAAAATAAGGTTCAGCATTTATGAATGCAACTGAGCATTATAAGAATCAAACAAAGAGCATGGAAGTAATGAGTTGCCCATATCTTACTGTACAAATACACACAAATCATGAAATCAGTTTGAATTCTGGAAACGCAAGCAATATGTATAATTTGATACATTTTTGACGCTTAATAAAATGGTACAGACAATCACCTTCCTGTTAGTCTTGTCCACTGGAGTTTTATTACAAAGTACATCAAATTATTGCTAGCACATCCTCCACATGAAGTGGTATTCCGTAGCCGTCTACCAAACGGAAAGTTCTGGATTGATATGAACTGACAGTCTATTTGACTTCTACATGCACTTTGCCTTGTCTGAGGTCAGGATAGGCAAATTTGGTTGTATGTAGAGTGCTCTGGGAGGATTGCAATACACACCTGATCATAAAACTTGTTGTGTGATACCAGATACTGCTTGTCATGGGACGCTTCAGTGACCAGGACCTCAAATCTCTGGCCCACCTTGTCATCATACGTCTGGTAGCTTTTGAAGAGTGTCGACAAGGCCTTGGTTCTTCGCTTTTTCTAGAGCAACAAACACAATATGTAAAAGATAATAGTACACTGCACTGAGAAAAGCAATGGTGCATGATGATACAACAGTGCATAAATCATGCTGACAATGTTGTAATATTTCCATGCAATGACACCATTTTACAGTCCCAAATCACCTTCCAATGATGTAATCAAGATCTCTTTCTTTGTAACAGACTTGTATATTGACCGATTCGGGTTCGTTGAGGGCAGCAGACATTTTACGGCACAGGGCGCAGCCATAGTGGGTGTATCAGCCGACCCCCCCTGCTCTCCCCCACCCCCGGGCAACATGTTTATCATGCACTTGTAACAAAGGTTCGCGCACTATCAAGCATTCGCGCACTCAGTACGAGACGCCTATTGGCTAAAGCAGTTTTTCATTCTGCACGCGTGCTAATGTAGGGAGAGGGGTGGGGAGTGGGAAGGGGGGGTCGGCTGATACACCCACTATGGCTGCGCCCATGCCAAAAATACACATAGCGCGTCACAGAATCGGTCAATACTGGTAAGTGTCACTGACATACATATCAAAAATTCCAGAAAGCTGAATTTGCCATCACATCAATGCCATAACATGTTGATAGAGAATGCCATATTTCCAATATAATGTAGTTTCAAGCTAGTGCTGGGGTGCTAGGTATACCTCCAATGTCACTTTCATAAGAACATTTCAAACTTGCCATATAAAAAAAAAATGTAAAATTGATAATCTCAATCTTACAGATGTATTGTATAATTGATGAAAATGATAATTGTTGAAAGTATACTACTGTTATTTTGTGCTGTGTTAATGAAATTGCAGAAAATTGATGTATTTGAAAAAAATGGCGTACAGAGAATAAATCAAATCAAATCAAATCAAATCAAATCAAATCTACCCATCAAGAGACAGACAAATATAATGTACTCTCAACCCTAAGTTTTAAAAGTAAGAAAGCCATAACAAGGCATAAATATTGTACACATATGTTATGAGGCATCACTTTCAATTTCTACAGCACAGACACACAAATATGTTTCACAGGTAGTCTTCAGTGCTTTAACCATGAAGACTGCCACCCAGGATAGGTTCCTTGTTCCTGAATAAAGAAAAGTATTTAACTTGTCGACACCAAGCTGTTTTGCTATAACACATAGTTCCCATAGACATGTGTCTGAGTACAGGCAGTACTAGTCTGAAATGGGTTAACATCCTCACCTCTGGAGCTGGTACCTGAGCCCATTTAGCTGCTGGTGTGCCTGGGCGTGGAAAGTACTGATTGATGAACACACTGGGGAACTTGAACTCATCTATTAGGTGTAATGTCTCCTCAAAATCCTGTTGAAAATGAAAATAACAATGACAATTAGACTTGACTGGATGGCCAGACAGAATTATGTACGAATTAGAGACACCACATAAACTTACAGGCATTCTGGCCTTTTCCAATAAACTTATTCTTTTAATACAAGTGCATAAAGAAACATCCAATTCATCACACATGCTGCAACATACACTGTAACTCTATGGATCATCAGACATGTCACGAATTCCCTGGTAAAAAGATTATCTAATTGATATAACTTAATTTCCATCACATCATTAAAAATGTGTTAGAACCCCACCCTCTGAACCATGAACCCTAATCACATGAACATAAAAAAAAAAAAACACACACACACACACACACACACTTAAACACTAAGTTAATTTCCACAACATACCGGTAGTATAAATATCATTGCCACATAGAAATCTTCTTCACTAAACCATCATAGCTGTGGGAGCTACTGGATGGGTCTTTCCATCATGTTTATTAATTTGTTTTTCTTTCTACTTCACTGCTTTTGTTACAAAAGATCGCATATCAATAAATGGATCCTATCCAGAATTGTGATACAACAAATGAATGTATATCATAATACAGTCCACATTCTTACCTTTTCACTCTCTGTTGGGAACCCACAGATGATGTCAGTTGCTATGGTGACTCCAGGTACTCTTTAAAGATATAAATTAGAGATGACATACAGACATTCTACTCAGATCAACATTTGGCATTGTATGCATGAAGATTAATGAGTGCCATATCCCTGCCAATGAACATGTTTTCTCCTTGTTTATCAGTGCACTTGACTGTTATGTAATATGACAGTCTCTAAGTCTGGAACGTAGACAAACTCTAAACAGATGCCAATAGTACAAATTTGTTATTAGATTTCACAAAGGAACAATTCAGGCATATCGGTACTATATTTTTGCTTAAATTTTAAATGGATGACACTGTGAAACAACACTAAACAAATCAGATATTCATTATTTACAGCTTGCAGCCTTGCTAAAGCTTGTAAGTACCAAATCTGAAGGTTCATAACACTGTGTTATCATTTCCGAATATGGGTATGTTGCTTGAACTTACTCTTTCCGGAGAAAGTGGACAATTTTCTTGAAGTCATCTGTGCAGTACTCCCTCTTCATGTCCATGAGGACAGAATCAGAGCCAGACTGGACGGGGATGTGCAGGAAAGAGTACACCCTTGGATGCCGCAGGATTCTCGCAATACCCTGGCAATTGCACAGATTTAACCACGTTTTAAGGAATGTCTTATTATATGACATTGCTTTCTGCTGGTACATACACTCTTGAGTTCTGGACTTTATGGGCAAATAATTTCATACAACTTGGTAATGTTTCACTTTGCTTGCAGCAGGCTACTTATTTTCTCACGTAGACTTGCATTTACAGACTTGGCTTTAGAGATACAATGTGTTACATTTTCTATGTTCTACATGCTGTCATTGACTATGGTTTTGTTCTATAAAATTGCAAAAGAGAAATAAGTTAGCGTGAAGTATGGCCTACTTAAAACAAAATAAAATCAATATTTGTATTTCTCTGTCAATCACACTTTGAATAATGACATTGTAATTATTTTTTCCCCTTTAGAGGCCAATACAGTATATGATTTAAATGCTGTAACTGGCAGGACTTCTTTTTTAACACAAGAATCAGTTTGCAAAGACAATGTAACAACATCCATCTCAGTATTCTAACTTGCTACTTCTAACCCACCTCTAGATGATCCAGTATGTAGGGTGGATTGGTCATGCCTATCCTCAGCCGACAGTCTTCCGGGATGACCTCCACCAACTGGTCAAGTAGATCTACAATGGTCACTCCAATATCGATACCGTACGCTCCTGTGTCTTCACTCGTCAACCAGATCTCCCGCACCCCCTCTGTCACAGGAATCATGATTCAGAGAGTCCATTAGTAACACAGATGTCACGCGACACCTCTGTTGCAAATATCATGATTCTCTAATAGGGATTTCCAGTCAACTGTATCTCTCTTGTTCTAACATTTAGAAACTGCTTGTCTCTTAGGTAATACTGAGAAAATATAGGCCATATTTTGGCAGCTGAATTGTTCTGACAAAAAATAACAACAAAACAGCCTATAAAACAAGGAAAAGTAGAAATTACGCGGTGCGTAATATATGTCCCTGCCGGAAGTAGCAATTTGTAACAAAATGTGCAATATAGGTAAAAAATCAAGGTCAAAGGTCAAAGAAGTCAAAGGTCAAAATTCTGTGTAGAAGTTTTGAAGCCCTCACCTAGTGCCATCACATAAAGCAAACGGAATCGAAATCGGGTTAGAAATGGCGAAGGAGTAGCATTTTGTAGCAAAATGTACAATATAGGTCAAAGGTCAAGGTCAAAGGTCACAACTGAAATTCTGTGTAGAAGCTTTAAAGCTCCCATGTAGTGCTATCATATAAAGCAAACAGAATCAAAATTGGCTCATAAATGACAGAGAAGTAGCAAATTGAACATTTTGATCACACACGGACGCACACACGGACGGACGCACGGACGGACGCACGGACACACACACGTACGAAGCCCGTTTCATAGTCCCCAGCTCGAACTCGTTCGGCGGGGACAAAAAAATGGAGTCAGGGATATGCCAATTGATTCCAACCATCAATGACTCATCCACATAAAATCAAAACATCCATGACAACTGAGAGTACTTATGATGACCAAATAAGATTTTCATGAAATGCATCAGATAAACACAAGAGACCCAATAAATATTCAGAAATTTAAGCAAATAATTGTCTTCCTTAATATAAAGTTTTGTGCTGTGCACACATTAATTAAACCAAAAATTCTGTCATCGGCATTTATCTATGATGCTCACTTTGCCATCCCCTGTAGACCAGGGCAAAGTAATTTTTTCTATACAAATAAGAATAAAGATGTATATCTTGTTGAGAAATAAAAGGATGGAAAATTGTCTTCAATACCTTCAAAAGACTGTTTGGCTCTGGCAACAAGTTCCTCGGGTTGATAGCTCCCAAGTTCTCCTCGCGCATGCTTGGTCTTGCAGTATGTACACTGATTTAAGCAGCTGTGAACCACATATGAACAAACAAATAGATACATCTCAACACTCTTGTGGCACAGATACAGGAATACCCCCTACCCCCCCCCCCCCAAAAAAAAAAAAAACAACAACAACAACAACACAACTGAAAAATCATCATGTGATGATGATTGAAAAGCACACTGCATTTTTTCAAAAGACTGAATACATTCATCCAATGCTAGAGAGATTTTTGAATTTTCATACAAAACAGGTAAGTTACATCGTAAAATCCCCAGGTGACTACCATTTTCATGATAGCTGGGATTACGAATCACTTTTCAGGATATAAAGTGCATCCAACAATACACAACCTGTTGATTTTGGGTCCCAATGTGGTGTAGTACCACGACAGCAGTTGGGCTTTCAGTAACATAATGAACAAAATAGATATATGCAGGTAGCCAACAGGGTACAAGCGAGCACTAGCCAAGTGTTATGAAATAACTGACAGTGACTGCCAAATATCTAATTTCCTGTTTCCAACAAGACATCCTTAAATTGTGTTTCTCTCAGATGAACAGTCAGGAAGAAAGGTTGTATATAAAGGGGACAATCACACATTCACAAGCTCACCCAGTGTTTATGGCCAGGATTTCAACAAGTGGGTTTCTACGAATCTTGGGTAGATCCAAGCGGGCTCCACCAATCTTCTTCCCTTCCCTCTTCTTCTGACTGAACAGACGAACTGTGTTACCTGAAAGTAATTGAAGATACACAAGGGCTTGATAAGATGATGGCATTCCCTTGCAATAGAAAAAGAAAAACAGTTCACAGGATATATAACTGGGATTATAATTCAAATATGGAAAACCACCAATAGTAGAAAAGGGCTGAATGAATATTCACATTTTTCCAGTTAACTTTCTCTTCTAATGTTCATGATGAAGCAATTTACAAAAAAAAAAATAATAAAATAAAAAACAAATGTGTATTATTCTTTTTAGTTTAATCTTGTGTTTTCTCTCTTAAAGAAATTTCACAGTATTGTTACCAGTAGTTATATCTCAATCTAAAAAAGCCAGGCTATCTTTGTATAGTTTGTTGGCGTATCAGATATATAAAACAGCAGAGCTGAAAATAAAACAGAAATGCTGGGAGTCACGCATGTAAATATGTAAACCCAAATATGCTGAGTGTAAATATGATAAGAGTTTATTTCTACAACAATCTAACAAACTTCACTTCTTTAAAAAAAAAAAGGAAGATGTGAAAGTATTCTTCATTACCAAAAAGGGAGGGCTAATTTGCTGGGGATCATCGTGAAGTGTTTCACAATATACTTAGAAAGAGAAAGGAGTTTTTTTACACATGCTCTCTTATGAACATCAGCAAAATTGCCATGAAGATTTCCCACTGATTGCTTTTATTCTACCCGTATTTTGAAAAGCTTGCTCACCTTTCAGCGTCTCCTCCACAACTTCCACCACCCTGTCGATCTGCTGCACCCCAACCACGCTGACTCCCTGGATGTACTTGGCCCTGGGCTGTGCCTGGGGCACACAGCCAGCCAGGACTAAGCCTTTCCCCCGCTGCTGAGCCTTCTTGATCTCGTTGCGGAAGTGGTCCTCGGCAGGGTTCTTCACTGTGCAGCTGTTGAGTAGCCAAAGGTCAGCTCCATCACTGTCATCTGTATACCATATCAGGATGGAAGCAAGCGTGTTATTTCCACAATTTGTTTTTCTTTCTGCTTGAATTGAGGCCTGTTTATTGGCAATCTGTCCAAGAACAAACAAACAAACTAACATTCCCCTGCTACAGAAGAGCAAGCATATAGGAGTCTTCTCTTCTTAGTAAGTCTGGGAAAAGGATGAATTGACTCTTAAAATTAGATAGATATAATGTTATTCTGAGCCTTGGAATATAACACAACTAAGATACTATGTATACAGACATGTCAATGAGTTATGTCAAGTTCCAACAAATCTTTTACTTTTTAACCCATTGAGGACAAGTCCCGAGTATACTCGGGCAAGCATCTATGAGAAATGTGTGTTGTACAAAATCAAACCGTCCTCAGCAGGAAAATCATGATTTTACACAAACTTAGAGTGGGTATACACTTAGTGCTACTTTTCCTTTTTCAATTCACATCTGATATAATGACAGTTTTTGGACTCTCTACAGTAAACAAACCTGTTATGTTATAGCCAAAGCTAGCCAGTTGCCCTGCCATGTACTCGCCATCGGAATTGTTGTGAGAGCATCCCCAGGTCTTCACAAATACCTTCTGTGTCCCTGGGATGATACTGGAAGCATATCCAAATTCAGTGATAGTAATTCATCATTATCAGTGAGGCATACACATGCCATACTCGGAAATGATTACATACAATTCTAGTCCCAATTTAGTGTGAGTCCATCATTTATAACATGAGAGCCCCAACCAATTACAGTTAAATGGGGCAAAGGTAAACACTTCCCAGAGCAATCAAATATACAATAGGGTGCTCTGGAAAAGCACTGTAGACCATTCACTCATTTTGGATCCATGTTTGTTTGTTTGTTTTTCTAAAGTGAACAGATTTTGTTCTTTTGCAATGTAATAAACTGCACTCTAATGGAAATTTACACAACTTGATTTTATTTGATGTTAATGATATATGTATATATTCCATAAGCAGAGAAACTATATGAAATAATCAAAGGTACTATTAGTCTCACTGGATTGCATTAATGGGGTAATGAGTGTGATATTACTGTCTTCACATATCACAATCTTGGGCAATTACATTGTACAGTGCCCACTCACTATAGTAGACATTAGCTTAAAGACAATACATTGTGTATTGTGTGTTTGTGTGTGTTTTGTTTTGTCTTATGTTGTTTTGTTGCTTATCACCAGTACAATATTTGTCTCTGGAATTTATATCAATAAGTGTAATCACTGGTCATAATTTCCTACAACTTTTTGCCTTATATTACATACTAGGATTTTGTCTAAATGGGAGATGTTTCTGCAAAGTATTTTGTTGCTATCAAATAAGATAAAACACAAACAAAAAAAATAACTGAAAGAAGTGACATTCTGCATTGAACATTGCCAATTGATGATTATCCAAGATATATATGGAAGAAATATGATGAACATGAGTTGTCCTACAACATTGTTGGATGAAAGCAATAGCTAGAGTGTACTCAGTATCAAGTACAGCATTGTCACGGTGAGCGTACGGTCGTCATCGCTTGGAGACAGGCACAAGTTATTCAGACCTCTATATGATCTATCATGTTTGTAATGGTATCTGTGAATGATACTCACCTTTCTGCACACACTTGCTCCTCAGTCTTTTGCCCTCTATCTTTCCTCCTCTTGAGTACCTTGGGTACCACAGCAGGCTTGTTTGCAAACCGCTCCTTTGGCGTCACATCACCAACGGACACAATGTCCTCAATGTCATCAATTCCGAGCTCACAAGATGGCATCTTGTTTCACAAAGAAAGCCTTCATAAGAGAGAGACAGACAGACAGACAGAGATGATGAGAAGAAACACAAACCCTTTATAATATAGTTTTAATTCATAAAAAAATTAGACATCCGATCATCAAGCAAATCTAACCTTCCACAAAAATGTGACCATGTTTGGACTGCTGCAAATTATATTTGGCACTAAACAAATCTTCCCCCGACTACCGGTAAATATTAAATAAGCACTCCTACATAAAAGTTGTTTCATCTATGTGGAAGGGGAAAAGGCCATGTTCATCTGGAATTGATAATTCCTGTTGAAGACTTTAGCAATCTGGTGAATTTGATAGTCACTTTTTAATCAGTTTGTAGAAATTACACCTGGACTGGAGGCTGCATACACACAGTGACTACCCTCCATCATGCATCAACATATTTGCTGTATAGCACTGCAGTAGGCCCTACAAACATTCATGTAGATGTGTTCAGTGACAAGACTTGCCTAAAGATATAAAACACGTACCAAGGTACCCATACCAAGTCTTTTTCTTCTTCTTGATGTTTGATGATGGGCCATTATCAGATTGTCAGTCAAGGAGGCATTTCATAAAGCATTTTCTCAGATATTTATTCAGACAAACTGTTATAAAATACAAGCTACTGAAATCCTTGCATCTGATCGCCTGAAAGCAAATTTGTCGGACAAAACACTTCATGAAATACCCTCCTGGGGTGCATTTCATGAAGGAACTTGTCAGATAAAATATCTGACAAGTCAATTATATCCGACAAGTTTTGGGAAATTTTTTAGTCTGATTGGCTGATTTCTCTGAACTTGTGGGATATAATTGACTTGTCGGACATTTTATCCGACAAGTTCCTTCATGAAATGCACCCCAGGGCCCTGTTTCATAAAGCTGTTCGTAAAGTTACGAACAACTTACGAGCGACTGGTGATCCGTTCTGATGTGCTATACATATCAGAATATCCTTAATTCAGCACAAGAACTGATCACCATTTGCTCGTAAGTTGTTCGTAAGTTTACGGACAGCTTTATGAAACACCCCCCTGGACTTCCCTCAAAACTTTTGCACAATTTTAATAAGCAAAAAAAAAAAGAAGTATTGACGTAATGATGAGCCATGAAAATAGGGTCGATACCTAGGTCAATTTTATTTTTTTCACTGCACTTTGAAGTGAAGCAAACACTATTACTCCATTCAAAGTCATTAACTTTCTATGTGACCGTTAACCCTTAGATCATTGGCACTACCATAGTAAAATGACATTGCTGATCTGACCCTAACTGCGACCAGCCCCAACGCTTCATTGGTTAACCCCCGGGGTTAATCTGACCCGACCAGCTGTACGCTTACCAGCAGTAGTCTGAGGCTTTATGCAACACACACATTTGTATTTTCATGTCAGATCTCTACCAGTGAGTACGTAAGTCTACTACTCATCGACCACCTATTTTTCAGATCGACCACCCTCGCGCAATGGCTTTCTCGCGTATGAAATAAAAAATATGTGCACTCTTTCGGCGACCCGTACTCTGGGCCTTATCCGCGCGCATTTTTGGAAAGTAGCTCTGATTCTGCACTTTTGACATTAAAATTTGGGATTTTGGATGGATTTTTGAAGGGGGCTAAGGGAGTTTCCTGTTGTGAATGAGTGTGTAAATAGATCTAGACCTATGTGAATTGATGTGATTTGCATGTGTTGTGACAGTTGAACTTACTGGCTGGTGACTAGTGATAAGTGACCGAATACCGGTAGCTGACCGACTTAGTCTTACCCTAACCGGTTTAACCATAATGTCCATACCACTGTTTGGCAGTAAACTTTTTAAAAGCCTGACCAGTGGCAGTGAAGAAAATTTGTAATTGCTAGGGAAGTCGGTAGCTAGCTTGGTAGCTGGTAGGAGGGGGCTTTAGAGTCTAGACCAGAAATTTACACAAAGTCACAAGTAGTAATTTTAGTAGACTACTGCCAGGCAGAAATCAAGTCAATTTCATATCTGTGACTAGCCCGACCAGACACTGTTACGCTATGCGAAAACAGCGTCTGACGAGCACGGCATGCAGCCTCGAAGTGAGGAACCTCAACACAACTACAAAGATTGAAAGATTGTGTACGGTGTGGACATGCTGGATATGATGATCAATTTCGGTAAGTTTCATTACGTACATTTGAATACTGATAGCATCAGATGTAGAGTAAATATTGAAGAGTATACTCGATGAGTTTGAGGTGACAAAAATTATCGTAAGTATCAAAAGTCGAAGCTATCGTGATACGATTACGTCGCTCTCCTAGTGATTGGTGGTCGCGCTCGTACAGCCCTGTCGCGACGTACCATGTACAGCGACTGGGCTGTGTATAGTTAATCTGTGACAACAACAGACAGAACATGTCATTTGACATTGGTCCCAACATTGTGATTGTGCCTGCGCCTGCTGCGTAGTTTTACTGTAGCTGTGCCTGTGCTGTGCCTGTGGTTAATATAGAAAAAAAAACAACAACTAGAGTAGAAGTCTGAATTTTCAGACATCATACTTACGTAAATTTACTGACACTGCACACTCTTTGTCCTGTCACAGGTAGGAATACAAGGTAGAACCACTAGATTTCTAGCTACCGGTGGTGTATCGCGATCCATCAGAACCTTCTCAACAGTTGATCCCACACGTTACGTTTCACGTCGACGTTTGTTGAATGCAATATTCATGCATTTGGTATGGCCATGGCATGAACGGGCGTGTTGTCATTGTTGTTCTGTTGAGATGATTGTGTGTGCGCGAAGAGCTCGAGGTGCCCATGCGTGCGTTACTTTTTTTTTTTTTCTAACAACGGACAGAGAAGTATGGAGTGTCTTCTTCTTCCAAGTTAGTGCATCCCTCTTGCAGAGTATTGTCGCACTTAGTACAAAAAGGTGTCAATGCACAATTAAATTCCTCATAGAACTGTATTTCATGTATAATTGTAAATGGTTTCCAACTATTTTGCATAAAGTCAAAACCTAAATCCCCATCTCTACCAAAACTACTATACCATCTCTTTGCTAGCCGTTTCTTTGTGTAGTTTTACTGTAATGCTTGTACATGGATCCGGGCTAACTCGGCCCACGGGACAACTCGTCCCACCCGTCGAGGGTGGGCCGAGTTGTCCCACCCGTTGGTATCGATAGTGATCGTGAGCGCTTGTCTGTGTTTGAGGTTATTTTGTCTTTGTGACGTCTTTTTTAACCGTAACTTTCATGGAATTGTGCTCAGTGGTTTCTGTAAAGAATATTTGCCAACTTTTGGGGGATACAACGACGTAAAAATGAAATTTCAGACGTTTTTATCGCGGTTCGCGATCCCCATAGGTTCACGTTCATTTCGCGCGGTGGGCTAACTCGGCCCAGCTAAGTTTTAGCTGTTGTTTTGTCAGTAAATCTCCGTAAAAATATCAATTTTATCATGTATGAAGGTGTATTCAGGGTTCCTTCAACTAATTTCATCTTCGAGGGAATTTAATTTTGCACATGTTTGGTGAAATGTTGGATATTTGTTCGCATGATTTCATCTTTGCCGTATCCGCACCGCACCGGTCTCGCCACCAGCAGCTCGCTCACGCATCGATCACTGTGGCAGAGCTGAGCAGCGCCATGCCCATGCCCACTCTCGGCGAGGCACGGGGCGGCGCGGGGCACCCGCGCGAACTGCACAGAGGGAGCAGCCAGCCGCTCCGTAAACGTCGCTACGGATACGGGCGGTGGTTGAAATTGGAGGAAAAGGCGTCATTTGCTGCACTTCCCAATTTTCTCGCGTGAGTACTAAATTCTATGCAGTAGTCAGTTGGCATTTTCCAATCCATTGTCTTGAACTTTGAGCTGAGAGCTAGAGAGGGAGCAACTTGTTTCAACTCAACTGTGTTTTGCTGCAACGTCGCGTGAATTGGGCTGAGCTGGTGTGCTACCGCCAGCGCCAATGCCAAGGTGGAAGGGCAAGGGTTTCTGCTAAAGGCTGGGGGCATATAGGGGGTTGCTTGACTCTTTTTTTTTTCTGATTTTTTTTTTGTCTTTTATTTTTTTCTGATATCTTTTTTCCAGAATGACTCAATGATATGTATTCCAACCTCATGCAGTTTGCAGTTGTCATTTTGCTGTTTTTCTGTCTATCCCCCAGCATCAGCATTATTATTATGCAGCTGTCATTTGTATGACGCACCTCTTGACCCCCGGGATAGGTGCGTCAAAGTACCAATGTGCGTCATACCTTTTAGGTACCATGACGTACCCTCCGTCACAAAAAGTGACCCACCTCTATGAGACATTGACGCATTAACCAGTCAAAATGGTGACGCACCTCTTCGTGAAAATGACTGACCCTTGACGCACATGTTATTCGCAGTACGTGCCAGACTGGAATGCTGCAGAGCTCTGTGTGCGCTCACGCAATTCGCTGCCTGCGAACTGTGTACACCGAACGGAACTTCGCCCGCGTGAATCCCTGTCGCCTACGGACCCTGGATGTTTACTTCGATCGCCGTGGTACTGTATCCCCATGCTGTGGGCGGCTGGGGAGCGTTAGTATAGTAGCTTAGCTGCACACTGTAGCCAGCTGCCACGACAGTACCCTGTTTCGATTCGAATCGGGGTAGAAGCGTTCCGTTGTGCAATGTCTGCTTCTTTTTCTCTTCTTCTTCATCCGCTTGTCCCTTGCCTCCCAAGTATGAAATGATTTTTAGAGTGTTGTGTGTGTTTTTTGTAACGTTATTGCATCATTTTTCTGCAAGGAAGAGGTGAGTTTCTGTTCGTGTATTGATGTGCACTGCAGTATGTGCAGGTGAAAAGCGTTCGAACTGTCTTTCCCGAGTATCGTGGAAGCTCGATGTATTTCTCGGCCTATCAAAGGAGATCTCATACGACAGAATACTTATAACAAACTATTTTCCGGTCAAAATGAATTGATTTCCTTTGTTTTGTATCGTTTATTGACTTGATCCTAAGGATCTTGTCGCAATACCGAGTTTCCAATGTGTATTTATTTTCACCTTATTTTCGCGTAGCTTTCGGTGCTGTAAACTGTTGCTAGGGCCTAAGCCTACTACTAAACAACGTTTTTCACTGTCGTTTCTCACACATCGTTTGGTACGATTTCTTCCATTTTATATCACTTTATCCGTTCCCTTTATACTTTGAAGTATTTGACGTAATTCTTTCAAGTGTCTCGCACTGCTATTTTCGTAACGGCGATTTCTCCGCTTTGCTGCAATACTTTTTCGAATCGAAGCGACGAAGTTTGATACCAGCCGCTGTAGTGTGCCGTGTGTTGTCTTTTCTAAATATTTGTGTTGTTGGGAGGTGTTGATACTTTGTATTTGTTATTTATTTTTCTTAATGTTGATAGGAAAAGGCTAAAATGGTCTGAGTGATGTCTGATGGTGATGATACTATGCTGGTGTAAAAAGACGGCTTACTGTGAATGCTGAGCGTACGTGCCGTTCGTTCCATTTTACTTTCCCTCTTATTCTTCTTTCCCCCTTACTCTTCTTTTCCTTTCCAAGAATGATAAAAAAAAAGAAATTACATACACCTCACAACAAAATAGAACCACGTGCTACCAACCTTCGTAAAGTTAAATCTAAATGTTCAATATCAGCAAAGAATAAGGGGAAAGCACGAATGACAATAAATTAGAGCGAAGAGATTGTTTTACATGCAGTCTCTTCGGCTCGAAGAAACTTGACACCCCACCCCTCTCCCCTTGTGGAAATTTCCACAAAAGCAGGTGCCACACCCAGGTGCGTGCCAGACGGAAGAATGCGCGCACTGGAATAAACAGCGTGTAAATATCATGGAAATATCGATCGAAGAACCAGCTCATTAGTTGAATTAAAGGAATCATTGCAAAGATATCGTGATTCTATAGCCTTTCTTTTGGCGCATAGTAGGAAACATCAAACAGTCGAATATAATGTACTTGATCGAATATCTTATGTTCCCTGAACAATAAAAAAAAAAGATCGATTAATCAGTCAATTAAAAATGCAACTGAGCCAGAAATACTTAAAAGGTCTCGTATGCCCAGAGAAATTCACTACGAGTAGGTTCAATGAGATGCAGTCATCACCTGGTTAGACAACAAAATCATGACAATTAATTTCAGTTCACGCTCATGATAACTGCTTATTACTTATCAAAGTTTTGGCTATCAACATTCGTTCGTAGGTGTTTTTTGTTTGTTTTGTATGTTTTTCCTCGTGAAAGACGTAATGATTTCTTCGTATCGAACGTAGACTGCATGTTTATCGTTTATCCAAACAGTAGGCGCCTAGGCGTACTTTCTGAATATATTCAGAAATTTCTATCAACATTTTAAATATATTACAAGACTCCCAAATACCAGTCGAAAAAAATTAAGAAATCGAATTTTTTAGATATGAACAACAATAAAAAAAAAAAAAAAATGCGTAGGAAAAAACCACTTCAACCTCGAATGACTTCGAATTTCTCTAAACCGTTCCCTAGTTCATGGACATCCCATAGAAACGCGTGTTTTGATATACACGTTGCTATGGCAAACTATCTAGTTTCGCGAAACTACGGCCTGGCCACAGTAATTTTTTCCGTAACCTCCCGCCTCCCCTTCCCCGATTCGAAAACAGCTTGATTGAAGCCCCTGCCTATTTAAACACGAACCTTATTAAACCCAAGTTGGGTACATGGTTTATATGGCTAGTGTTTAAATAGAATTTACTATTTTAAGTTAATGCAGGTTTTAATAGACTCTCAGTAATGTTAGTTCCATAATCGTTTGTATGTGTTTTGGGGCCTGGCCTCTGCCATATGCCTCGCCTTCTGTATACGTATGTACGCGTGTACTGTATGTATACATGTACCACATGGTCGACATCACGCACGTGGTTTTGCTGCATGTTCCACGGTCGACGGTCGATGCTACACTACAGTGAATGCGATTGAAGGATAGCGAGCTTCGCGATGCCGCGGGCTGTATGTGATGATTTTAATCACAAATCGTGTTTGGTAGAGTGGTTTTGGAGCAAATTTGTACTCAAACTTTCTGAAAAGACCTTTAGTCTGACATCAGATAGAAAAAGAAGACATACGAGAATGAAGTGAGTATCAGTATGTTATAATAAAACTGATTGAAAATTGTGTCATTTTCGCGTTTCCAGGAGCCGGTGAATTCGGCCGACTCGCGATCGCGAGTTTGTTTTAGATGTTACGGAGGGATACCATGCCCCATGCAAGAAGCCTCGCAAAATTATACCATGACGGTCCCATTAACGAACCTTTTGACACACTCTGGTTAAATGACCGACTATGACGCACATAATGGGTCAGTATTGTGACGGACATTTTGCTCCCGTGACGGCACCACGCGTCATCAAATTGGTGGTACTTGACGCGACCATGACGCACATTTCCCGGGGGTCAAGAGGTGCGTCATACAAATGACAGCTGCATTATTATTAATGATTGATACTGAATTTAAAAAAAAAAATACACACACACAACACACACATAAAATAACGATTTGGATGCATGCTGTATTGTTGGCAATTATCACGTGACTCGGATGACACTATTCGCTATGTTGGGACACTGCTCCTTAATTTACGAATATGTAACATTTGTGAAATAATACGAGTTTTAATATGTGAAAATGTCACTTTTTGTGTCTGAAATTATTTACTAGTACTATGGTGAAGTCTGTTTTCAAAGTGATATTTATTCAATGTACTATAATTGCTAACAGAAATACTGTTGTTACTGCTAATGATTGACAAATTGCCCTACACGTACATCGATATAAATGTTTATGTAAATATGATGATTTATAGAGATAAATATTACATCGATGTAGGGCAATTTGTCAATCACTTGCATTAAAAAACATCTCGTCGGAAGAATTTTATGAATTTGAAGAAATACTGTTATACCAGTACTGAAATGAATGGAATATATAACCTTGTAACGAAAGCAGCAGATAAAGCAATAGTAAATTACATTGTGATCGAAGTACATCTATGTATAGCAACCTAACTTATCACTTTATCATTGAATTGTCATATAGACTGCACCTTGCTACTAACAATGAATACTATTGGCCCTGAAATTAATTTTACATTAGTACATGTATGTTCTTTCTTTCTTTTACGCCCAAGTACCAGGTATTCTCTGGCAGGATAGACCAGTAAACTCTGTGGTATTGAATTCAGTAAACTCTGTGGTATTGAATTACATGCAGACTTGTGCAGGATGGATACTGCAAGTAGTAGTAGGGCCTGGTAGGGGAAAATATGACCAGGTAAGCTCTGCGATTGTAATGTAGTACTAGTTTTGGAACTACATTGCATTAAAGATCAAAAGTGGGATTTTTTTTTGTAACACCTATAACTTTCGACAAAGCTTAACATTTGCTAATATTTCACATTTTTTCTTACCTGCGCCTAAAATTGTATTATGATGGCCTGCTATTATGTAGGCCCACGGTAAGACAGCAAACTTGAATTTGTTGAGCTTCTTGGCTATTTCATTCTTTTCAATCTCAGATCATTATATTTTGTTCAGTTTGTAATTGTATAGGTTCATAGGTTGACACACATTCCCATTGACCTGTATGCTGTTTCTTTTTGTCGCCCTCATTCCTTTCCCATTCATGTGTTCATCCCTTTCACACCGGACTACTCTTTTGTTTAACATTCCATATTAAGTTCGGTAGTCCGAACTTAACTTCCCTTGTCCAGTCGGCCACTACATTGGGATGTTCGACAGTGACATAGAAAAAGAAGAAATAAGTTCTCACCTCAGCTTGTTGACACCTTCGTCCAGTTTATTTTCATTTGTAGTCATAGTAAGTTGGGTTTTTACATTTTAGTTGGTCTCTTCCATTCCTGTTACTCTCAATTTCAATTTCAATTTACATGTATTTTCATATTTCTCATGAAAATAGTACAGACAAAATAAAAATGTACAGCAGTCTGTCTCAGCATGAAGTCAAAGGTGAGTTTAGAATTGGGCTATGGTACTAGAAATATGATGGGGCCTATACATACCAGCAAGTTTGTTCAGCTGCAACTTATACATGGAGAATAAGCTCATCAGGAGTCACATTCCAGCAGGGCTCCTACTGAGAACCAGACTGTGTGACCATGGTAACCGGCAAGCTGCCACGTACAAGAATTCTGAAATCAGGTACAATAATGAAGGACTTGTGGAATGTAACAGGCAGGCTGATCAATACCTGCATTCCTGCTTAGGATCCCTCCGGAGTAGAAGAATAGACAAGGAAAAAAAGCAACAAGTTTACTACCAGGTACCCGGTATGCACTTGCGTGCCGTAGATGCTAATAAGATGTTGCTTTAAGGCTGCGTTCACATAGAAGTATACTATTCGGGTATTCGGGCTCGTTTTTCGAGGGCACGCGAATAGCTTGAATCGAACGATAGGATTTCCTCACACCGGTTCACATAGGAGGGCACTATTCAAAAGTACCGAATAGCTGCGAAAAGTATAGCAAAGTGGGAATCGAGCTTGTTCGATTTTCTTGCAGCGTATACCATCTCTCGTTTATGAAATAATGACACTTTTGGTCTGGATTTGCCCTTTAGCAAAAATAAGCATGTAGACTGACATTCTGATGCAGTTTAGAAATTGTTAATAAGATTTGCTGGGATGTAGGAGGAAGAAATCCTCACTGCATGGGATGGTGAGTTGACGGTGCGGGTGATGGTGTACCGGTACTCGGTGCCCGAATAGCGAATAGCGAATACCGAATACTTCTATGTGAACGCAGCCTTAGGCTGCGTTCACATAGAAGTATTCGTTAATCGCTATTTGCTATTCGCTATGCGCCGTCAAGTCGACCCAGTACACCATCACCTGCACCATCCGGATTTCTTCCTCGTACACAACCATCCCAGCAATCTTATTAAAAATTTGTAAACTGCATCAGAATGTCAGTCTACATGCTTATTTTTGCTAAAGGGCAAATTGAGACCAAAATCGTCATCATTTCATAAACGAGAAATGGTATACGCTGTTCGAAAATCGAACAAGCACGATTCCCACTATACTATTCTATGCTATTCGGCATTTTCGAATAGTGCCCTTTTATGTGAACCGGTGTTGCGAAATCCTGTCGTTCGATTCAAGCTATATTTGTGTGCCCTCGAAAACGAGCACCGTATACCCGAATAGTATACTCCTATGTGAACGCAGCCTAAGACTGTAAGAGTATGTTTGAAAGAAGGTGGTGCGGTGCAGCATATTGGGAAGTTCATTCCAATAACTAGGCCCATGGTGAACATAATACACAATGGATTTTTTGTTTTGTTTTGTTTTATTGTGTTTTGCGTAAATTGTTTCGGGTACATGGAAGGTGATATGCATCCTTCTGACATGTTGGATATTGGTCCTATTAGTTAATTTAGATATGTTAAGTTTATGTAAATTATGTTTATGACTTGAAGCATGCAGGACTAATGTTTACATAGCTATCCATGTGCAAATTCATAGAGCAAAAATCAACAAAACACTGATGTGTACCCGGTACCTCCAACTTCATAATAAATGGGATCTGGCTTCTACACTGTGTAGCTATGGAGTAAGTTCCTGTTGGTTTGTGGGGCTGTCTCTGGTGTGTTTTGGATATCCTTTCAGTCCCTTATATGTTTTGCAAAGTCTCCATGGCCATGCCTCAATCTTGTAAGCTGCTCTTTTTTTAATCTTTACTGTAATTCTTATTTTGACTATTTGTAATCATTTTGATTTATGGTTATTTGTCTTATACTGTATTGCAGTCAGTGGAAAACCAATAAATACAAAAAAGATCAACAAAACACCTAACAATAATGTCAGAGCATTAATGTGACCAGAAACTAATTTTTTGTGTAGCTTTGGTTTGTTGTTGTTGTTTTGTGTAGCTTTCCATATTTGTAGTTTACTTTTCAGACATACCCCTAATGAATTATCCACATTTAGTTTTCCACACAACCTAATTCTCTCCACTCACCTCCACACCTACGTCCTCAGACTCTTTTGATCTGTTTCCATTCATGTTCAACTTCACCTTGTGATCACCTGTAGGCCCTACCTTTATTTTCCATCGGTTCCTTCGGTCCTCGGGTGAAACTACTTTCCTCCTTTCGTTTTTGGTTGATTTGTCTATCTTATGATTTTAATATGTAAATTAACTACCCTGGAAAAACCACAGGAACTGACCGAGAACAGATCTGCTTTCTTCAGCCCCTACAGCTATAGTGAATATTCAGTTTTGAGAGGACATTGTCTGGTTATGCGGAGTCACTGAGCATAATGTTGGACACCGAAATGAGTGTTACAATAATGCAACATTTCATGAAGTGTATCTGGATTGACATATGTACAATAATCTCATTTCCTGCGATGCACCTCACCTGGGGCAGAGTTCATCAATTGGCAACTATCTGGTAAACTACATGTATGTTTTACAGGTAGGTCAAGAGGTGAAAATCTAGAAGAAAGCAAACTATCGACTGAAGTAGGCCTATTAACTGAAGTAGGACTGAAGTCAGTGTCGGAATGGTTCCATGACATTTGCTCCTGCAACAATTGTTCACTTGAAATTCTGCATGCTAAACCAAACATAAATTCTACGAAGGAGCATTACTCTAACCCTACTCCTATCACAATCCTAACCTTGATCCCAAGTCCTTGGAGAAAATGATACACCAGAGCAATTGTTACAAGGTCACAGGAACAAATGTTGTATTACCGTTATAACACACTATAAAATGTGGTGGAATTGAATTCACATTTTATGAATGCACACTATTCACTGATGATGAAGTGTGATGACTCTAAAAAAAAAAAAAAATGATGTTTTTTAATCCATAGTACAGCGCTACTTGAGACTTTCTTTTTTATTAAAGATATCAAATTTGTCTACATTGAACATCAGTGTAGATATGCACACACTAGTTGTTCTATGTAAATATGAATTCGGAAAAAAAAATACTGGTGTGCAATTCACATGAAGTATGCAGTGTTTCAAATCAAATCTCATTTGACACTTGACAAACACATTGATCACGCATAAGAAAAGAATGGGTTGATGGAAGAGTGAAAGAGAGACAGGGAAAGGAAGCGGAAATATTGGCAGTAGGCGATCTATAGAGCCAGACGAAGAATCATTAAAAAATACAGAACTTTACAATGCAGTTGTGGAAAGAAAGCTTTGTACACAGATGATACTTGGTAATGTGATAATTAAAAATGAAAGTATTATTTCAAGTCAAATGAGAATGTTCTGTTATTCAAGAAAAAAAAAATAGAGAGGAAATAATAAAGTAATAGATGTTAAAATGACAAAACAAAACATACTTTACATGCTCACATTAATATTATTCAACATTTGCTGTGATCTTGCAGTCTTGGAAAGAGCAGTACCGGTACATAGTAATCAAGGGCAGGCAGGGCAACAGTCGAAAGGATGCAATGGCCACAAAACAACAGATTCTTTTGTGAAGGAAGATGAGAGCTTAATGCGTGACCTAGAGTTTACGGATGCCTACCAGTGCATGTTGTAATGTTTCTTTTGTGACCCTGCATGACTGCAAATTATGTAACACTTTGAGTACCGTGCTTGAGAAGGAAGACCATTTGAGAAGCTATTCATCTTTGCTGCTTGTTTAAAAAAAAAAAAAAAAAAAATGTGCATGAATTCAACAGTATGAGTGCAGGACAAGCAAGGATTTGAGAATTTTATAATCAGCCTTGTTTTGTACAAATAAATAAAAATGTAAAAGATTAACACGTATAATAGGGATAAGGCATGGAAAAGATTAAGATATGAAGTCCAAGTTTGGTTCAATAGATCATCACAGTATACATAACATAGATAAAGTAGAGGGAGGGAGAGAGATTTACACTGTATATACAGTACATATATAAAAAAGGAAATTACAAAAAAAGAAAAAGAACTTGACGGTTGGCCATTATCGTGCAGGTACAGGTGGCAGAGGATTTTTCTCTTGAATTAGTGTAAGGATTCCCATGGCAAAAATGGCAATGTCATCAAAACAAAAACAATTCCTTTTTATTTTTGAAAGTACACACAAAAGGTAGGCCCTACAATCATAAACAAGGCCAATCTAGCTAGCACTACATTTCATTACCGGTTTCATGATATCGACCATTCAACCAAACCATCCATATCTACAGGTCAAATAACTGACCACTGCACTGGATATCAAACACTTTATTAATTTCCACGGTAATGCCCATAAACAGACTCACCCCTTGACTTTTGCTTGTTTGTTTTTATTAAGAAAAAAAGGTAACATAAATTGGACAGAAATAACTTTTGAGTAGAACGCAGATCTATACATAAAATCAGCAACAACAACAGCAACAACAAAACATTTAACAGTTAAAATCAAATGCATATAATGACCTTCATGTAGTTCACATCGAATGATCTGCTACATAATTTGATTTCTTCTCTACTGGGGATACGGGTACGGAGTGGCTGGCTGCTCCCTCTGTGCCGTTCGCGCGGGTGCCCCGCGCCGCCCCGTGCCTCGCCGAGAGTGGGCATGGGCATGGCGCTGCTCAGCTCTGCCACAGTGATCGATGCGTGAGCGAGCTGCTGGTGGCGAGACCGGTGCGGTGCGGATATGGCAAAGATGAAATCATGCGAACAAATATCCAACATTTCACCAAACATGTGCAAAATTAAATTCCCTCGAAGATGAAATTAGTTGAAGGAACCCTGAATACACCTTCATACATGATAAAATTGATATTTTTACGGAGATTTACTGACAAAACAACAGCTAAAACTTAGCTGGGCCGAGTTAGCCCACCGCGCGAAATGAACGTGAACCTATGGGGATCGCGAACCGCGATAAAAACGTCTGAAATTTCATTTTTACGTCGTTGTATCCCCCAAAAGTTGGCAAATATTCTTTACAGAAACCACTGAGCACATTTCCATGAAAGTTACGGTTAGAAAAGACGTCATAAAGACGAAATAAACTCAAAGACAGACGAGCGCTCACGATCACTATCGATACCAACGAGTGGGACAACTCGGCCCACCCTCGACGGGTGGGACGAGATGTCCCGTGGGCCGAGTTAGCCCGACCCCTTGTACATGTATAGTCTTTCGGGTAATCATGTAGAAATGCACACCATGCACACCTACCATTTCCTTCCTTAATTTGTCAATGAAAACTTCTTGTGGCTATCAGAAATGTCAAGATGGACCATATCTGACGGTTACATGAAATTTCATAGTCAATTACAGAAGAAAAGTAGCTAATTTTGACCCGAAAGTACGCCGATCGACGACTGTCTCAGCGTAGCATGATGGATGATCGATTATGTGGAAGAGCGATATAACGAGAATAATCGATCGTTGTAGTCTGTAATACAGCCGCATGTTTGGTGTTTAACCACAATAATTACGTCGGCTCGACAGTATAATGTGGAAAAAAGAAAGTGATCTTGATGCGTCTGTTTTTTATCGTTTTAGTTAATTTTCTCCTGCATGTGACTGTATATCTGTCAACATTTTTCGCTGACTAAATGATGGACGGATAATATGTGTTCAAAACAGTAAAAGATATAGATCTATGAAAAAATGGGAATTATCCATCATGAATATTGCACAATAAAATGGATTTTTACTACAAAACAAAAGCAAATACTGGGTTGCTGTTTTTGTATACATAATAAAAAAAACGAAATGGAAAAATAAATACTATCATAAAAACAATTACTTTCTAGGCCCTACTGTAAGTTGAACTTATCAATCGAAAACATATTACCATTTCAATTTCAATATTCTGTTTCTTTTTAGGTAAAATGAGCACTTTATGAGAAGTCCAGAATATTAATACATGATTGTATAACATATACACTTTTTGTAATACTATTCTCATTAATTTATCAAATTAGGCAGGCCTATGAATTATGAAAATTACTAGAAACAAATCCCCTTTGAATTCAACTTCCTTCTCATCTTCTTTTCTCTCTCTTTCTCTCTCCCTAATAGCCCAACATTTTTCTTCCACTTTTCCTTCAACCACATTCTATTCCCTTCAATACTATTCAAATTAAATAATTTAATCTAAATTATTATCAACTTTTTTCATGATAAAATCAACACTTGCCGCAATTTTTAAAGAAAGGATCGATGTCTTAAAAAATCCTGGTATGAATAATCGTATCAATAATTTGAATAGTGGTAATCATGATAGTGGCAATGAAAACAAAGAACTATCACAATAGCTCGCTTGAGCCTTCGACCAGGGAGGTGGTTCCACGCCTCCCTGCTTCGACTCGGGTGAGCTAACGATAAGAAAAAAAAAATACGAAAAAGAAAGTAGGGCCTTGGGGCTACACGTATTGCACGAGTCGAGTTCGATATTGTTAGTAAGCGGCTAATTAGAGACTACCAGAATCGATTATAATCGTTGACATCGTTTTCTGCGAAATCGGTGCACTAGTTACGTCGGAGACTATGTTCGCGACCGACGTACTTTTCAACTCCGATTTCTCATTTTTCTTACCTTTTCGGCTTTCTAATTCCATGAAAACTCTCTGATATGGTTCAATTTAGCATCTCCAATAGCTGCACAAAATTTGATTGACAAACAGCGAAGCGAACGGTAGGTGTGCATTTCTACATGATTACCGTCAGGAATTGTATCAAATGTTTTTTCTGTAGTGTGCATGCAAAGAGACATATCAAAGCAGTAGGCTCTAAATCAGTGATTTTTTTTTTCCGGGGGGGGGGGGGGGGGGGAGAGATATATTTAAGAATTGCAAAAGTTTAGAGGTTTAGTCGACCTATTGGCAACTCTGTGCGATCTATGAGTGTTCATAATATACAGGAATACATAAGGTGTCACCACTTTCTTGGACCCCCCCCCCCCCCCCCACTTTTTTTTATCCCCGGAAGTGCGTAAATGGCACTAGAAAGAAATAGATAATAGATAGAGACTTTGAAGTGTGAGCGCAGGAAGGTTATGTTTTTGCACTGAAGACCTTTTTCTTCTTCTTTTCTTTTTTGCTTGTCAGCTGAAAAAACCCGGAAGTGGAAGGAGAAAAATGAGCTGAAGACCTTTTTTTTTTTTGTGTGTTTGTTTGGTTTGCTTGTCAGCTGAAGAAAACGTTAACCCGGAAGTGGAATGAGAAAGACGAGCTGAAGACCTTTTTTTTTTTTTTTGGCTTGTCAGCTGAAGAAACCCGAAAGTGACACCAGAAGTTGCGCTGAAGGCCTTTTTTTTTTTTTGCTTGTTAGCTCATGAAACCCGGAAGTGCCCCTCCCCCCCCCCCCCCTTTTGAAAATGCTCCACTGGCCCCGATCATCATCATGAAATTCTGGTTTAGACATATACATGTACACTGTAGTTGTGTGTATTGCCCAACCAAAAGTTTACAGAAGAACAAATCGGTGAAATCATTTTCTTGACAACACAAATAACGAAGACTTTTGGATATACATGTTGTACACTGTATTTGTCAATTTGTACAATACAAGTCACATGATCTAGCTGGACCAAATGTTGTGTATTCAAATGTTAGTTGTATGATGTATTATCTTCATGCTGAGCTCGAAAAGCCCTTTTGTGTTTTTTTGTGGTTTTTTTTTTTTGGGGGGGGGGTTTGTGTGTGTAAGTGCCTTCGACTTAATGCTGTAATACATGTAGAATGTATAACGGAAATAAGCTATTGTACTCTTGAACTAAAAGTGAACTAAAACTGGATGAAAATGTGTTCATTGCTGAGTAAGCTGAAGTACATGTACACTGTAATAATGTTGACTGTAGTAGCTGTGTGTAAATGAATGCGTATAAATATATACACATTACATCATTCAAACATGAAAGCTTGCTAGCATGTGGTTGCTATTGCAATGGGTCGTTACTTTTATCCTGCTGATTTCATACAATGTATCAACTCCGGAACATAGGAACCCTGTGCAACATGTGTCGTTTGATGACATCACAGGCTAATAATGGTTTTAACACTAACAGCAATCACTGAAACATTGACACTGTCAAAACCATTATACACACATGCCCACATGAACAAAAATATAAGGTTTAGTCAAATGCGATTATTCTCTCTCCCTCACTTTTCTCCACCCCCTCCATCTCTCAAGTTTCTTTGACCGGCAAAGCACAGGTACATTCTCTCAAATGCCCCATTTCATTTATTATTTGTAGAGCTTCCAACATACCAGTATAAGTGATTTACCCAGTATAACCTTGTCTCTGTATCAGCTCCTGTCGATATCAATATCATTGTAGATCATGAAATCTCACATTCAAGAGGAAAATTTAATTTGCCAAAGGCTTAGTACGGTATAAAAAATATCTAAAAATCATCTAAATTTGACATCGATGTTGAGTTGATTTTGTATGGCCTCTTCAAGTAATTATGAAAGTTTGGAAGCACAACAAAGAAATGTAGTTGGATCAGATAATCATGTAAAAGGAGACACAGCATCACAAAGCCTTCTGAGGCAAGATGTTACCTACTTAAATCAATACTTGTATTATACAGTATAATCAAGTGTTTTCTCAGTCTTTCATGAAATATCAGATCTATGCATCAAGTCAGCACTGCACATACACCCACCCACCCACCCACCCACACACACACACACACACACACACACACACACACACATATACACACAGACACAAACATATTCAAGCAGGTGACAACTTGTACCAGTCTATGTAACCCAACTTTATTCTGAAAAACTAGTAACTGAGATAGATGATGCATAGAAAGCTAATAAGTATTTCTTTCACATGTACTTCCCTGATATGAAACCCTGATAGAAAAGATATACAGTGCACTCCCGTTACAACGAACACGGTTATAACGAAATTTCGTTACAACGAAGTAAATCTTCTGGTCCCAAAATTATCACCATTAAAGTCTATGGTGCAAAATTCGCTTATAACGAACACGGTTATAGCGAAATTTCCGTTATAACGAAGTCTTTTCCGAGCGCCACAGACAAAGAAAAACAAAAGAAATATGCTCCGTTATAACGAAATGCGAATTGCTTTCGAAATTACGTAGCGGAACAAGCATTTATAGCGTCTCTGCATGGGTGAACGCTCCACACCACTGTGTATTCGCTCCTTGTGTCACGCACAGTTTCTGAATGGGACCTCCGTTTATTATTGTAATACAGTTATCCCATCACATTTCACATAGCTTTCCAGTGTATGATGAGTATTCAGCAAACAGAATATGATATATATATATACGTGGTTTCCTTGTTTCCGTTATATAATGTATTTGTTCGGTTATAACGAAATTTCGTTATAACGAAAGAAAACTGCCGGTCCCGAGCATTTCGTTATAACGGGAGTGCACTGTATTGAACATCACATATACATGCCATGAGCATGCTTTCAGAGATAGTCTTCATGTTATTCGGTTGTGCTTGAAATGTCTAGGAAGTTTAAGTGTGAACACTTTTTGGCAAGTGTAGCCTGAATGTCTGATATTGCCCCAAATCAAACTGGTATACTAGTCAGTGGCAAGAGGAAATATTTTCCAAATTATTAACATTCCTGCTGTAAAGTTTAGATATAAAATTGATGAAAGATAACACATGGTTAACGACAAACACTGTCAGGAAGCCAGTTCTTTGGAGATTAGGACTGCATTACTCGCTGGAACAATAGACAAGCATGTATAGTGTATGTGCATGAAAATCAATCAGATAAGTGAAGCCAATACTGTGTTTATGACATTATTACTACACTTCACTTCAGTCTTCAAGTCTGTGCCCAAATGCAGAAAATTACTATGTACCCTGTATTGCCATCACACACACAAAATCCTAACCTGTCACTACTAATATGCATGCAAGACTGTACCTTCGCCTGACCCCATGTCCCTTGCCTGTTAACGGCATGAGCCATGAGGTCGGTGATATCACTCAACACTGTGTTTCAAGCGGGTACTCGTCAATTTAGAGGCAACTATCCCATCCTTCCCCAAACAGCAAAGGAAAAATGTGTAATTGAATACAAACAAAGAGAAAAGAATACTACGAAAGACATGAATTAGAACTACCATGAAAACTGAACTAGAACAAAACAAAAAGGTTGATGCACAACTGAATCTTTCAAGCTTGGGCAATCTGGTGTCTCCTCTTGAAATATTCGAGATGAAACCGAGCAGCTGGAACTACTTTTGGGTTACATCCGTCATGATAAGGATAGCCACAATGCACGAGCTGGAGCTGTTCAGCTGTGGAGAAAGAATATGAAAGGGAAAACAATTATTTTCACAAACATCACAGATTTTTAGAATTACCAAGTACAGAAACCCCTTAATTCTACAATATACCAATGCAAACAGAATATCCTTTGCTGTAATATATTGCAGGGAAAAAGCATACTTGTACATGTATGCTGTTTAAGTGATCACTCATTGGCAATTAGAGTAAGCTACATGAATGATAATCATGAATATCTGTACTTTCCATTCAAAATCCAATTTATACAAAATGATGTAGACAGACAAATAGCTTGTACTTTTTCATCTACGTGTATTTCATCCAGGGAAGTCTTCATGATATGCCCAGTAGTAATACAGAAAATCAGAAACAATATATGGAATTCATGAAATCATAAAAGAGAGAGAAGCCGCTAAACGTGTAAATACCTGTGTTAGTGAATGCAGACATCATTCACATGGCTGCTGCCACAGCGTCGGCAATCTTCTTGAATTTTGCCTCGCTGTCGACATACCCATCCCCTCCCTGGATGGAAGAGAGCAGTGAGAAAGGAAAGGGCACAGAAAACACAGGAAATCAGACTTACATGCAAGGAATCTGGCAGAGTATTGTTTCAGGAAATTTGAGGTTGGGAATCCCATCCTTGGAAAAAAAAATGTCTGTGGATAGTTTTGTTTATTCCACAGTGATCTCGTGACAGATATCACACTATGCATATATCGAAAGTTAGACCTACACATAGCTCTCTGCACTCAAATCATTTAGGCTAACATCCTGCTACAAAACAATTAAGTTGTATGTAATAGAGTCATTTGATGAAGAAAGGAAAGAAAAAAAATTCATTGTCTCACATCAAACTATCAGGGGTTATACCTTAAAAGATTTCTGGGATTTTTAGAATCAGGTCGTTCTGTTTCCTGCTTTCTGGGCCTGTTGAATGTTGGTTCTTAAATGGGTAGGTGGTATGGCTACTGATGCTTTGCAGTGCAACATGTGTGAGCCCAAATAGGATCTGTTACGTTAGTCTTTCCTTGGTTTAAGGTTGAGAAAGAACTGAGCTTTTGCTCTAGAAGCTCATCCTTTTGGACAGGTTAGCTGTCTGCCATCAAGAGTCTTCATTTTTAGATTATACTGAGCATCCACATTGCTCAATAAGCCAGCATTCCAAATTTAAATCAAACTGTGCTGTATTCTAGTCATCACAAGTTGAAAGGGAAACTTTGTTGTGAAGATTAAACATTGGTATTATTCTTACCACTTTGGAGTGGACAAGCGTGCCATTCACAAACACCTCCAGTTTCCCCGTCACCTCTGGGGTCCCCTCTCCACTCTAGAAATGCGAAGCAAGTAAAAGTAAAATACTCATGGTATTGAATAAAGTTCAGCTAATAGGTAGTAAGTCGTTGGAGGTGTCTGAAAACGTGGATTTTAAAGACTGACTGTCAATCAAGGAATGTTAGAAAATACTTGCAATTGTTGCATCGCATGCTGTAATAGGATTCAACTGCTTTCTAGGGGATTATGTTGGTGGAAAACTTCATGATGCAATAAATTCCAACAAGACTTTGATTGTAGAGATTTTCTTTTGCACCAGTTGTTTTGTTACCATTTTCACAGTAAATAGAAAACTTCTTCAACTACATGAACATGTTTTTTGAGAAAACATACATATGTACAATACACAAACATATTTCCCAAGATTCTGATCAATGTGCCTGATGTAGCTATTTATGGGTAAGCAGGTGGTGTATACACACTATACCCATCAAACAGAACTTCAAAGAACACAGGCTAAATAATCCATCACTTGTAAACCTTGACATGTCCAAAGTCAACAACAGCTGCACTGGTTTGTCAACCGCAACCCCTTTACTCGGTGCATGATTCACAGATCTATACAATACATAACTGGAACAATACAAGTTCTAACTTCATGGTCGATTTCTGTCAAAAACTTTTCATAGAGCTGGCATGGATAACTCCAAGACCATTTGTACACTAGTAGTGTCTGAACTTAAGTGTGCTGATGAATTAGTGCACAACTTCAACATGCACAGAATCTCTACCTGGTAACTGATCATTTCTTCCTGATCCACACACAAATATAAACTGATAATTCATTCCACATTAAAGCAGACATGCAAATTTATATATATAGAATGATGCTTAGTATCCATTGCAGCATAAATGCAAACAAACAAACAAACAAATATAAATATATATTGATACATACTGTATATAGATAGATAGATAATAAACAAATATACAAATAAAATATCTTCTGCAGCTATGATTTGACATACCGTACATCAAGTTTGGTTTTAAAATTATAGTTTGTGATGCAAATGTGTTTGTTATGCTGACATACTGAAGTGATAATCATTAAGATATGACACTAAATTTTGATATTACTTGACTAACGAATCTGAGTCATGGAAATAGTATTGATAAGCAAGCAAAGAACGATGAGGAATGTAAAGGGTATAGAAATCATGTACCAGGTAAATAATCTTATAATAATTAAAATAATGATAAAAATAAAATAATAAAAATAAAATGATAAATGAAATCATAATAATAATAACAAAAGATATCACCTTGGATTCATAGACTTTGCACCCACAAACAATGCAACTGAGTCTTCCAGACAGACTAGTAACTCCCTACTGCTAACAACAACACATTTATTATTCACAGAATTGATAGAGCTGCAAGTGCAATGTCATTGTTTGCAGCTTCGTTCATTCGTGACTTGCAAATTTCTGCATGAGTAGTCTGTTGTCTCCCTCCACAGACATAATAAGAGGAAAACCTTGACCTGGGTTGCTAGGGCTACCTTCCACACAAGCCTGGGGCAAACTTGTTTGTGTGCACGGCCTTGGATTGTAATTACAGTGTATCAAGAAAGAAATCTGTGTAGACATTTATGAAGCTATCTTTGCCTGAGGGATATGTATTACACACAGTGCTTGAGTGAGAAGTTTAGGTGGTGTAAAAGCAGTGAGAAAGAAATCATGAAAATGGCGACTGGTGAATGGTGACTTCCACGATACACTGCCATACCAACATCACAGACACTTCTACCAATACCATTTCATTTTTGTTTCCATACAGGACCACATACATTCCCACAATCAGTTAGATATCATACTGTGGTATCTTGATAGGCCTATCTGTCAACTTTCACTTGAATCAACAGTTACTTAGGTCTTCCATCCGTACCCAAAATTCAAACATTAGCTTCAACAACAGCAGCAACCAATTGAATAAAGTAAAAAATAGATTTTAGACTCGGTGAGTAATGGGAAATAATATCAGTGATGTTATTTTGCCTCACAAATGACTAAATATACAACACTGCACACAGACACTGGTCCGATGGTCCTAGACCGGTAAAATTCACTGTCAGACCAGCAACTTTTAAAGGACTGCTAAATCTGCTGGTCCAGCATAACAGGTAAAATAACAGTAATTACATTGTTGAGCCCAGTTGAAAAACAACAACAACAACAACAACACAACAACAAACAGAAGACCAGTGAATTTAAGGATTGGACCACTAGGAAAAATGGGTTAGGGTGCAGCCCTGTTATATAGATCTCAAAAAGAATTTTCACAAAGTTTTTGCATATTTTGCATAATGTAATTCAAGGGCAACAACAAAAATATCAAACATGTATGTATTTTGTCTACCCCACTATACTCTATACTGTTTACAAGAATGAACAATAATTACATTATTATTGATGGATGTTAACATTTAGTACACTGCATCAAATTTGAAAACAGTCAAAATTCCTTGAGCACAACTGAGCAAAGTATCAATAATGCAAGAATTTCCTTCTTTTTTTTTTACAGTAATACAGCATACAAGGTAAAAAACAGTGTAAAATCTCTAATGAAATTCTGCTCACACGATGGACAAACTGAGGAACAATATTCTCGAAAGACTTTTCAATCAATTATAAATAACACAAATTTAACAAAGGCTTTGTATTATCTATTTCAGCCACAGTGAACTGAAACTCTTTTGATCATCTAGCATTTTGCTTGGGGTTGAAACATTTTTCATATCAATGAGTCACTGTATGTTGATGAAAGTTATTATTCATCCAGTCGATGTAGATTTGAGACGAATTATGAATCAAAGATCTGGAATTCACGTATATAATGACCAACCTACTTCTGGAAGGATGCCAGATGAAGCTGATTGTGATTAATCAGCGAAACGTTGCCAAAAACGTAAGTTAAATTCCAGATCTTTGATTCATAATTCATCTCAAATGAGTCACTGTAATATTACATGTATTCCTTATCATTGCATCAGTTCATCTCATTGTATATTTTACTTAAATTATGAGTCAGGTATCATTGAAAATGTTCATTATCAAAGACACTTACAGACCTGTAAGGCTGTAAAAAATCTTAATTTACTCACCACATCCACATCGGCCCCAAATTCATCTTTCAGTTGTGAGGCCAACTGTTTATACTGCAAGGTGAAAATGTAGAATACAACATGAAAATATTTTCTTCGAATATCTGATATAATATGAATTTTAAAAAAATAAAAAGTGCAAGTATTTAGATGTTACAGGGGATGGGATTGGGTCAAACACTACCTATTTTAACATCTTGCATAGATCAATAAAGATAAAATGTTAAAAGCTCATTCCTCTGCAATATCAAAGCCAGACTGATGTTATGCAACTCCAAATTTCCTGACACTGGAGTATCAATATCTACATGTTATCTTTAAAAAAAAAAAATACATAAATAAATAAAAAAAATGTTTCCCAAATTTCAAGCCACTTTAATGTGGGAAAATTAAAAAACATGCAATTTGTCATGGAACAAAATATGCACAATCAACCTCACTTAAGTCAATCCTGCACAAATAAAAAAAAAGAAAAAAAGAAAGAAAAGGTAAGATGAAGAAATACTCTACACTCCCTGGATATGCATACATATACTGTACATGTGTTAATTTCCTTTCAGTCAAAATTCACATTTACTAGGTCAGACAACTTCCTCTGGTTCCTTCTTCTTTGACTTGGGCGAGGTTGACTGATCATGTACAGGGGAGATCCTTTTTGCATTTTCATCACCAACAGTAAAAAAAAAAAAACAAAAAACAAAAGCAAAAAACTTACTGTCCACTAAACTGCTAACTGTGCTTCTTTAATGCTACTTCGAAGTTCAAGGTAGAAAACTTTGGTGAGAATGATTCATAATGATTCAATATGACAAAATTTACAACTGACATAAAGATACACAAGCAATAAATTTAACACCATTTGAAGAACTCTCATCCTATTTCACAAGACACAACCTTATTACCATAAAAAGTAGCATCAAAAGACATCTCCCATTTCTGAGACTATTTTTTTTTAATGGTTTCTTATTTGTATTACCTGCTACTTGTAGTACAGTTGTATTACTTCTTACACAAAATTGTCATTCTCCTAAAGAAAAATAGCATGATATATGAAAAAGAACTTCTAGATACCGGGTAGCTATGCAATAAAATACTCGATTGAAGGAAGTCATGATTTACCTTGGGGAGGTACCCTCATCCACCGCTGTCGAGGGAAAGAAAAAATGAGGCATAAGTGGATTAGAGAATCAATCAGATTTTTATGAGAGGGAGTTCATGGACATGGTTGAAAATGTTCTGCAGTTGTATGCAACTGTGTCTCAGGATTGAACATCATGTCTTTAAAAGAGCAGGAACTTATAATTTGGATGTGTTTATATTAAAAAAAAATGAGATCCTGACAAAAGTCACTTTGTCATGAATCGAGTCTTCCACGCTATTTCAGAAAATATTCCTGTGTCTTCAGACTACAAAAATGCACGCACACACACACACACACAATCAAAAGATGACTGCATGTTGCTAAATGCTAACTTTGATCTGTGCTTGTTGTTTGTTGTATGTATTAAATTGGGTACTTATACTACTAGTACTAGTACTATTACTACTACTACTATAATACTACCAGTATGACTATCAGTAAACACTAGACTCCCACACTTCGGACCACACCTAACCCTGAGGCGCCGGTAGCAGTCAGACCACACCCTACACAACACAGCACTGCCGCAATGGCAGCAAAGAGGTGGGACCGCATACCCAAGCTCCGCTCCGGGCCGCGACGGCCCACGTTGTACGCCTCGGTATACGAAGCGTATGTAAAGACAACTATTTCTAGTAACAGTTACAACTACAACTACTGTTCTGGCGGAAAGCCAGAGTTCGCCATACCTATAGCATACTGTGTATGATACTAAGCGTAATAAGCGATACCATTTCGTCATACCTGCACAGTCTGGCACTTACCAGTAAATCACTTTGACAGTGACCGTCATGTTGAATGTGTTCGAAAGTTTCCTTGCAGCAAGAAAAGGCAACCAACGTGAACCACTTTCTGGAGCTCTCTGACTGAAAACGCGGAAGTAACCTCGTATCATATCACTATACTACATATAATTTTGTGTTACGTTATGTAAACACGGCCGAACGAACACAGTACGTACGTAACACAAGAAGTAGGAGGCTCAGCCAGCGGGATTTCAGTCAAGGCCGCCGCGCCGCCGCTCCGGGGGACGCGCCTCCGGGGGCCGACACAACGTCGATCAGAATAACTTCGGCGCACGCTATTGGCCAGTGATATTATGACGTACTACAGTAAGTGTATGTCGCTGCCAAAAGGCGTGGTCAGAGTCCCAAATGAAACTTTATCGTAAATTACAAGGGCTGTACAAATAACAAAATAAACTAGAAATGTCGCTTTGGCGACTGGTATGCCTCCGCCATAATGCATGATTTTCCCAATAGGTCTAGATAGTACAAGTGGACAATGTGTGATTACATTTTCACAAAATTGGCAAAATATTGAAATGACAAGTTTGTCACAAATGTGTTGAATGTTCACCTTCCTTGACCTAGGTTTAATTGGATGAATAGGAGAGCATGTATCTAGGGATTTAAGGACTTTAACTTGACTTTGACCCATTCATACATTTAGGCATTGAGTAATTTTCAAGGTACAGGTGTGGAGAAAAAGTGCAATTTCTGAATTGAATAGTAAATTGTTACCATTTTCATCTGGCCCTTGACCCTAAAATTCATAAGATAATCACTTTCAGGTAGAACATGCATAATATGTACTAAGTTTCAAGATAACTTGAGCCACTTCGAGATATGGAGGAAAAAGTTAGTTCAGCACTTTCACTTGATCTTTGACCTTTTGACCTTTGAGGCAAAAAAAGAAGAAAAAAAAACTTTCCAGAGAATTTCTATTAGGTTACACATGCATACACCAAGTGCAAAAAAATAATAACCCTGCTGGCATTGCATAAATATGAGGGAAATAGTAAAATTTTGAAGTGTTGCACTTGACCTTTGACCCCTGACCTTTGACCCCATGAACCCTACATTCTCTAGATAATCACTTCCAGTCAGTACATGTATATACTATGTTCCATGAAGATACCTTGAACAATTTTCCAAGGCACGGAGAAAAAAAAAAAAGAAGTTTTGATATTTTTACTTGACCTTTTGACCTTTGACCTTTGACCTCATGACCCAAACTTTCACCAGAGAATCTTAATTGGGTAATACATGTATACACTAAGTTTCAAGAAAATATCTTCAGGCATTCAATAGATATGGTGGAAATAGTGAAATTTTATGTATTTTACCTTGACCTTTTGACCTTTGACCTTGAGCATGTGCACCCAAAAGTTGATAGGCACAACTTCACCCCCTAATACACATACATGCCAAGTTTCATTAGGATACCTCAACAGGTTTTGATAGTTACCTTGTCCACAAAATTCATTACGGACGAACGGAAGGACGGACGGACGGACGGACGGACGGAAGGACGGACGGACGGACGGACGGACGGACAACCCGAAAACATAATGCCTCCGGCACCACTTCGTGGCGGAGGCATAAAAACAGGGCGCAGTGTCCTACTTCCACTAAGCAGTATTCGATGGACACGGTTAGCTTCCACACTCTTTGGTTGAAACTATACTTGCTCAGAGGTGATTTCTCAACGGTACCATGACCCAAGACGAAGTCGAGGGGCATAGCACCAATAGAAATCATCGAGAGCAAATCGTTGTAACCATGACCTGAAAAGAAACAAGCAATATCTATTTCATATACATCATCCCACGTAATGCGATATATTTATTGATCTCTTGATTTTATGACCCCTCCATTCAAAATGTATAAATTGTACCAAGGCAATTGTATTTCGATTTTGTATGCGTTATGTTTTGAAATGGAAATAAATGAATAAATAAATAAATGAATAATGAACATTCGGAATAACAAGCCTTAAGTTCATTTTCAGACTAACGAACCTTAAAAAAATCATTTTGGATTAACGAACATCTGCCTGTAACCCGTGACAAATGCTCAATAAGATGATGACGTTACTTGACCGGGGCACCCGGGAGCTGGCGTTTCTTTATGTTCTGAATGAGTATAAGCCTTAGTACATCAAAATGTACTGCTATACCTTGATCAAGTGGGACTGTTTCAAGTCGAAAAAACACGCAAAAACCTGCATCAGATTGCACCATACAACATCAAAATGTAAAAAGTTCTCATCCTCCCCCCTCGCTTCCTCAGCTCGCTCTTACTTGGTCGCGTTCATGATATTCAGTGTAAATATTAAAACAGGAAGTTTATTTGGATGATACTATTTTATAGACAAATTGTTCAATAATAATCTACATCAAAATATACTGCTAGCTTAAACAAGTGGGACTGTTTCAAGTCGATAAAACAAGCAAAAACATGCATCAAATTGCACCATTTACAACATCAATATGCAAAATCTTCTCACCGTGGGAGGGGGACACCCCCTCCACACCCTCCCCCTTAATTGCTCACTCCGCTCGCTCTTGCTTGGTCGCGTTTATATTCAGTGTAAATATTAAAACAGGAAGTTTGTTTAGATGATACTATTTTATAGGCAAATTGTTCAATTATAATCTACATCAAAATATACTGCTAGCTTAAACAAGTGGGACTGTTTCAAGTCGATAAAACAAGCAAAAACATGCATCAAATAAACACCATTTACTACGTCAAAATACAAAAAGTTCTCACCGTGGGAGGGGGGAAACCCCCTCCCACACCCTCCCCCCCCCCCCTTGCTCGCTCCGTTCGCTCGGGCTCGGTCGCTTCGCTCCCTCGCAACTAACAGTCCCCCCCCCCCCCAAAAAAAAGAGATGAAATCCTAGCTACGCCGGTGCCCTTTCCCCGCTTGGTTTCCCTAAAAAACCCTAAAAGTCTGGGGATTTAGAGCTTCCTGAATTCCAAATGTCTGTCCAAAAAATATCGTTACATTTGGCGTCAAAACGCACCCCCCTTGAAAAAAAGCTGGTGACGCCCCTGGGCCTATGTTGTTGGGTTATCTTTTTTCACTGTCACCCTACAGCTGTACGAATCGCCTGTCCATGCTGCACCATCGACTATCTCACTGTATATTGCACGTCTGTTAAGTCTCATGTCCCTACTTTATTGTTCACTGTAGGCTATAATTATAATGGTCCATCATGTTTACGTCCCCGTCAATGTCAAAGTCCGTTAATGTAAAAAGAAATAGACCCTATTATGTCCCTGTCTTCGTCTCTGTATCCGTCTCTCTTTGTCGCTGCTTTTGTCCCTTACCTTTATATGTTTACTATCATGCTATCGCTTATTATTGCATCATATCATGTTCATTTATGTTAAGGGCACACTCGATCAAAGTTTTTTGTTGTTGTTGATTTTTGTTTTTTGTTTTATTTTTTACTTCTAGAGATGTGTCCCTGGTATGTTGAAATTGATCCCATTGTTATATGTACTCAAAATGTTGTAATCCGGGTTAATGATGACGCTGACAGTCTCCAGTTGACGTGGCATAGATTTTATTGAACAGTCAAACAGTCTCAGTCTGCCGATACATGTATAAACTCCGTTACTCCGTATTATCCTCATGCGTACATCCAATGCGCCAGGATAACTAGACTCTATACAGAATAACAAATATAGTCGAACTTTTGATTATTCGACATCAAAGAGCTCGCAGAGACTATGTCCACGTCCAGGCAAAGACTCATCGGAAGGCACTTTTAAAGACACCGAAGCCCATAAAGTTTTAACCAAAAACTCAAAATTACGCAGAGCATAAACCCTTTCGGTTCTGGATCAAAATTGAATAAAGAAGGGGAAAAATATGAGGCGAGAAATCATGTGGTGTATCGGCATGAGATGTTGTGGCGGATTCCTACAGTGAGCACATGAAGTATCCGATAGAGCGCGATGTCGATTATTGCTTTGTGATCATACATTATTGCTCTGTTACATTTCACTGAGTGGCCGTATGAAGCAGTATGCGATGTCAGAATGGTTTTGTAATGTCATAAATTTTATCGCTTTGTTACATTTCACAATATCATAACCGTATATGGAAGCAGCTCGCCATGTCAGAATTGCTTTATGACAACATTTCACAAATGTATTTGGAAAATGTCGTCATGAACAGTGACGTCATTTTCCAAATAGTACAAAAATACAATGGAGTGTCAAACTGGCCAACATTCTGAAGTGGTTGAAATTAAAAGTGAAGCTCTTTCAACCAAACACTACAGGATTAATGTTCCATCCAAAGTGAAATTCATAGACTAAATTTTCGACTACTTCGATGGGCACGGTTAAAACTATATTGGCCGTGCAGAGGTGATTTCTCAACAGTGCTATGACCTCAGTCGAAATCGAGGGGCAGAGCACTGTTGAGAAATCACAGAGGGTAAATAGTTTTAACCTTGACCGAAAAAAAAACGGTCAATTTGTTTCATATGTAACCCATATCACTTAAGACATTTATGTTACATGCGGCATTTTAGTGAAGTTGTCGTGTTTCCAGTCATAAATACATAAAGTATAATTTCACATCAATGTGCAAGTCGAAGTAATAGAGGGCGCTGTAGGGTGAGGACGTGTTCTGGCGAAGCTCTGCAAAAACCAAGCTAAAATCGGCGAAAATCAGCGGTCATCAGCCGACATCGACGGAAATCAAACCAACCAGGAGTCACGCAAGTACCTAACATAAGTCGTAGTAGATAGGCCTATTGTTTGTTGTGGCAAGGGTGTGGGGGCCCAATAACCCAAGATTTTATGTGAGATACAACTTGTCATACTGAGTGAATGTACTACACATAGCATGTGTTAAGAAGGTACATGGCTGCCACATACACTGGTACACATACAGCAGCCAGCAAAATGTCAATGGCCAGTATGAGCACGGATGAACGAGTGACTGATGTGAGCAAACAAAAACTACCAGATGAAAGAATGTCACTGAAATTCACATTGAGACAGTATGATGGAGGACTTATACCACATGAAGATAGCAGAAGTGTAAAATCAAAACAAAATATGCATGAATGTCATGATGAAGAGCACATGCAGTCTGACAGTTACCAATATGGAGAAATTGAAAACAAGGTGGATGATCATGATGATGAAGAGTCTGTAACATGTGGCAAGTGTGACCAAGTTATTGACTGCAAGCCAGGTCAGAGTAGTCCAGATGCAGTTGTATGTGATATATGTCTGTCATACTACCACCAGTCCTGTGGGGGCCTCTCCGACGATCTGTTTGCAATACTGAATAAATATGGCATGCAAGGCTCACATGATATACCATGGCATTGCAAGACATGTAAAAGGTATGCCAAAGCACTACTTGGAGAAATGGTTGATCTGCGTAAACGACATAATAACCTCGAAGCCGAAGTCAAACAGATCAAAGACAGACTGAGAGTTATCGAAACAAACAGCAGAGATGCTACCCCTGCCGCCGAAAGACAAGACTTGCACAGAACAGTCAGAGAAGTTTTGGAACAAGAAAAAAGACAGCTCAACGTTGTTGTAAGCAACCTACCTGAAGTCACAAACACCAGCACCCCACGTACAACATTGAAACCAGTAAAGGACCTGTTTCAAGCCAAGCTCAAGGTGAATCCAAACGACATTGATAGAGCTGATAAAATCCCAACCGATAAAGGAAATTTTGTGAAAGTCCAGATGAAAACCAAAGCGGCGAAGAAACAGGCGCTATTCAACGCCAAGAACCTACATGATGACCCGGTGTACAAAGACATCTACCTCAAACCAGACCTCACCTATGAACAGAGAAGGAGAGACGCAGACCTGCGGCAAGAACTGAGGCATCGCAAAGAGCAAGGGGAAAAAAAAACTTGAAAATTGTGAGGGGGAAAATAGTCAAGACCAGACCTCCCCCCTTGCTAGAGAAATAACTACCACTACATCCCCCATTGGCACAATGCACGATGTAAATACAGCACAAATGCACCAGTCACATGTGTTTATGCAACAGCCAGAACGTGAGGGGACAGGTAGCCTTACTGCACAGTTTCAGGAGGAAAATCACCAACCAGCGGACCGCAGTGAAGATGTACATGTAAGATGGGCTCAGAACGGTTCTAAAGCATTTAGAGATAGCAACAACCAATCAGCAACACTGCCAACTAAGTCATGGAAGGAGAATTACCCAAGTAAAAGCAAAAAACTCAAGTGTGCATTCACCAATGCACAAAGTCTAGTCAACAAAATAGATGATTTGCAGTGCTACGTCGATGAAGAGGCGCCAGATGTAATAGGTATAGTTGAGACATGGCTCAACAGTGATGTAAGTAACGCTGAAGTACACATCCCAGGTTACCAAGTTACTCGCCGTGACAGAACCAGCAAGGCTCATGGAGGTGTAATTATGTACACAAGAGACAATATAGAGGTACACCCACGTGATTGTGATCCAGTACTGGCTGAATACGAAGATGCGTTATGGTGTGACATCTCGTGTCAAGGAACTGAACTCAACCTCCTACTAGGTATTGTCTACAGAAGCCCCAACAACACAGATGATCAAAATGACTGCCTAAATAGAATACTCCTGAAGCTAGGCGATGAGCAAAAGGATGTCATGATTATTGGTGATCTCAACTACAGAGAAATCAATTGGGAAAGCACACAAGCCAGGTCTGGTAGAGCAGAAGCCTTTCTCGATGTTATACAGGACAACTTGTGGACACAACATGTGACAGAACCCACGAGAGAAGATTCTCTACTTGACCTGGTCATCACCTCTAACCCCGACGTGATTGACGAAGTGTTAGTACAGGCGCACTTGGGATCCAGTGACCATTGTATGTTGAGATGGGACCTGAATTACCTAATTGTGCCTGAGGAATCAGTGCCAAAGAGAGATTATAAGAAAGCCAACTTCGACAAAATCAAAGCCAATCTATCCAAGAAGAAATGGAATGAGGAATTCAGAGACTGCACAGCCGAACAAGCATGGACATCCTTAAGAGAGGAAATTCAACTCCTCATACAGAGGAACGTACCTATTAAGCAGGAAAACAAGAGGAAAAAGAAAGCGATCTGGCTAACAAGAAGAGCTCAGAAAGCTGTGCGCCGCAAACAGAGAGCTTGGAGAAAGTACAAACAGGCTAAAACTACTAAGAGCAAAGAACACTACAGGAAGTGCCAAAAGGAAGCCAAATATGAAGTGAGGAAAGCCAAACGTGACTTTGAAAGGAAACTTGCCGAAAACATAAAAGAGGACTCCAAAAGTTTTTATGCCTATGTGAGATCAAAACAAAAGGTAAAAGATTCCATTGGCCCTCTGAAAAACAAATCAGGTGACACTATTCCACCAGGACAGGAAACCGCCAACACCCTCAACAAGTTCTTTGCATCAGTGTTTACTGTGGAAAGAGATGAAACACCCGAGCCTGAACAAATATACAAGGGACCTGATAATGATAGACTAGTAGACCTGGAGGTTACAGAGGAAGATGTAAAGAGAAGATTACAGGAGCTTGACCCATCAAAATCTGCGGGACCAGATGGTATTCACCCTTACATACTGAGATCCCTAGCAGACGAACTGAGTGAACCGATTGCCTGGATCTGCAACAAGTCCCTCGAAGAAGGAGTAGTCCCTGAAGACTGGAGGGTTGCCCACATCATACCCATCTTCAAAAAGGGATCAAGGTCAGATCCAGGAAACTACAGACCCATAAGTCTTACCTCTGTAATTGGCAAAGTCTTGGAAAGCATTATCAAAGATCGTATCACACAACATCTAGAACAGCAAAATCTGATCCACAGGTCACAACATGGGTTCAGGAAACGAAAATCTTGCCTAACAAATCTTCTCGAACACCTCGAAGTCCTAACCAGGCTCGTTGATGACGGAATCCCAGTAGATGTGGTGTACTTAGACCTAGCCAAAGCGTTCGACACAGTACCCCACAACAGACTAATTGCCAAGATCAAAGCTCATGGGATCGATGGAAAGGTGCTCGCCTGGATCAAGGCGTGGCTAACTGGAAGGAAACAGAAGGTTACTACGCAAGGAGCTGAGTCGGACTGGGAAAGTGTAACAAGTTCCGTCGTTCAAGGCTCAGTGTTGGGACCACTCTGCTTCCTTATGTACATGAATGACATACCATGTGGTATGGGTGATAACTCATTCATTAGTATGTTTGCCGACGACACTAAGATAGCACACCCTGTAGGAACAGAAGAGGATATCGAGAACATGCAAAAAGACATCGACAATCTCCACTCATGGGCTGGAAGGTGGCAAATGAGGTATAATGCTGACAAGTGTGGAGTGATGCATGTGGGATACCACAACCCACATCACACCTACCACATGGGGAATGACACATTAAGAGTAACACCAGAGGAAAAAGACCTGGGAGTGCTGATACACCAATCCCTCAAAGTCTCAACCCAGTGTGCAGCAGCCGCAAAGAAAGCAAACAGAGTCCTGGGAATGATCAAAAGAAGCTTTCAATACAGAAGTCGAGAAGTTATCCTAAAACTCTACAAATCACTTGTAAGACCACACTTGGATTACTGTATGCAGGCCTGGTGTCCATACCTAGAGAAAGACAAGAAAACACTGGAGAAAGTGCAGGCTAGGGCCACTAAACTCATCCCCAACCTAAAAGATCTACCTTATGAAATCAGACTCAGAAGACTCAACCTCACCTCTCTGGAAGTCAGAAGGAAGAGGGGCGACCTCATTCAAGCGTACCGCATCATAACACAGTTAGACAACATCGACCCAAATTCCATCTTCCAGAGAACAATATATCAAGGTACCCGAGGGCATTCCCAGAAACTTGCAAAGACACGTCCTAGACTGGACGTAAGAAAACACTTCTACAGCCAACGAGTGGTAGACAGCTGGAATAAACTCCCAGAAGATGTCATCCAGTCACAGACACTCCTCACCTTCAAAATGAAATTGTCTAAATTGGGTTATTAATGGGCTAAAAAGCTCCCTAAACCCTGCCACACTTGCAATCTATCTACGTGAAGATGGAGGTGTGGCACTTCAAGGTAAATTCAAGGTAAATTCAAGATAGATTGCGCGCAAGACCATGCTTACCGGCATCTTGAAAAACGGCTAGCAGACTGCCGGGCATGTAGAGAAAACTATATAAGTGACTGCACCTGAATTTGAAACAAAGGTTTTGACCAATCATATTCATCAGTCAGAATTCATTAAATGATTATGATGATATGTATTGGATCAAACATTAATCCTGTAGTGACTGGTTGAAAGATCTTCACGTGATTTCGTGTATTTTTAACTATTTCAGAATTCGCGTCCTGCCTATGCATGCTTCGTCAAAACCGCGGTCACTGTCAGATCCCTCCATAACATCGTATCCACCACACGACTTCTCACCTCATGTTTCCCCTTCTTCTGTTTAAATCTTTGATCTAAACAACATACTCTGTATGCCTAATTTCGAGTTTCTAGTCAAAACTATGGGCCTCGGTGCCTCCAAAAGTATGTACTACATGTATTCACTTCGGGGCTGCATGCTCCCCTCAGTGAATAGAACCCTTTGGGAGTCGATCACCTCTGCCAATACTTCAGCTTTAACTCGCAAACTCCTAAAGCGAAGTACGTACACTCTTAAAACATCCGGGTCAGAACTGACCCGGAAAGGGTCCGTTGGGTCACACCCCGTTCCGGGTCAGAAATGACAAGGAATGGGGTGAGATATGACACCATTCAGAGTCATGAATTGGGTCAGGGTGACCCCATTCCGAGTCGTCATGACCAAAATCCAAGTCTTTTTTTACCCTGAACGCGGGGTGTGACCCCAACGGAACCGGTTCCGGGTTAGTTCTGACCCGGATTTTTTTTTTTTTTTTTTTTTTTAGAGTGTATGTCTACCATAATTGTGAATATGATAATTGCTCTTAATTAAGCAGCAAAGCGAGGACAGTTAACGCTAGATTTGCAAGGATATCGGCCGTCTAGCGGCAGAAATGGCACAGGACATCCAGAAAGTGCATTTGCCTCGTTGTCCTTTCTCATCTTTTCCTGATAATTTTTATCTCACATAGTCGAATAATTCTATGTTTGTCTTGAAGAGATGCCGTGGTTCCGCGTCTTCTCTTCGAAATAAACGCGGATTATCGGTTGGGATTTTATTTTATTTATTTCTTCTTCTTTTTTTTTTTTTTTTTTTTTTAGTGTGCGACTGATTTATCTTCATGAAATTTAACTTAAAATAAAGTCAACACGGTTAGAACTCATGTATAAAAGCGTATCGATGGCGGTGCATGTATTTACATTCACGGAAAGTGTGCATGCGTGTGCATCGAATATACGTATAGCGAATTGTGTGAGTTGTTTGGTTTTTTTTTTTCAGTACATTCGCCCTTGCGTTCCTTGCCAAAAATAGGGGAGAGGGCAAGGGACAATGGGACACTCTTTGTGCTCTCATGTCATTCAAGAATGACACATACATCCTGTACATATGATACAAACATCAGTATAGCAAGACACACTTAAACATATTTGTACGATGTACGTGTATCTACTTGCGCACACTGACACACCCATAACACACACGCACACAACAAAACACACATACACAATGTAGTCGACAGCAGATTTATTGAGCATTTTGTTATATTTTTTGGTTATACGATTGTATGTAAGTGCTGGAATGATCCAAATTCGGTATGACTTTGATGTGTTTATTTGTCATCTGCCAATCAAAGTAACACTGGATTTAACTTCATTTGCATAAAAAAAACATTAAGATTTCCATTTTTTTTTTTTTTTTTGGTTATTTGTTTGGTTATTTGAGGGAAATAGAATTCTTGCTGGGAACATGGTGAAATCCAGTACTTGAATGGTGTTATTAAAGGTACTGTTTACCATTGGGAGCAGTGATTTAAAAAATGGTCAAGATATCACATTTGACGCATGATTGTGTAGGTCAGTGCTGTTGTATCACAAAACACCCTATCATGCAAAAATTTCGCATTTAAAGCCTAAAACATAAGGAGATATCATTATTTTTCTCAATAAACCATTATACAACATACTTTATTTCTTCACAAATCAAAGCATGTAATAAACAATCCTAGATCACTACCTGCCCATCACAGGCAGGTAAGTGGAATTAAATGGACGGTAGACGGTTTAGTCTAGTAACATTACAGCTGTATAACTATTGTTCACATTTTGTTAATTTAACAATACTTAACATTTATTATACTGATTCATATTTTTACATTGGTTGTTTCTATCCCTGACTCACATTTTAGAACTACTTTGAAGCACTAAAGTTGGGTTTTTGTTTCATCTGCAAATGGTAAATTATGCCTTTACGAACAAATGGCTTGGGATCGATATTGATGACCAATGTCCGTGATAGAAAAGCCTTCAAAATAAACATCCTTTTATACATTCCCATGATACATGTTATGAGATGATACTGGAAATATATTACATTAAAGTATGACAATGAACGTATGAAACCAATACCTGAGTGCCACCACAAATATATTGTTTTATAAGAAATTGGCCTTATTGAAAAAAAAAAAGGGTATCTGCAGACATAGATATGTATAGTATGTATAGGCCTGAACACAGCTTTGAGATTAAAAAATACAAGAGACAACTCGAAATACAAGATCGTAAGAAAGAACCTGCTTTAACGTTCAATTCTTTTAAGAATGGAATGTAAGAGGTAATCTTAAAAGGCATGAGGGCCTAATATCTGCGTACTTCGAATGTGCAGTTTTGACTCTAATGGATTTAAAGAACGCCGAGATGTTACAGTCATGAACGCAGAAACAATATTCCAAATAAAAACGAATGTTCTATCTATAATTATACTCTAAATCGACACAATATATTTCATTACGACATGGAATACATCAAATAGTTCATTAGATAAATAATGGGGATAACGATAATTATATAGAATCCGGGCCACAGCTATAGAACTCGTTTTGAAACATTATGGTTGCGTACTAATAATAACTATATTGAGTTTGTTTTGCACTCGTGTATATTCTTCTGGTGTAAGACCAGAACTGGATCTAGAATATGCATACACACAGACACACACGCATAAAGGTTGATGCATAACTGAATCTTTCAAGCTTGGACAATCTGGTGTCTCCTCCTGGAATGTTCGAGATGAAACCGAGCAGCTGGAACTACTTTTGGGTTACATCCGTCATGATGAGGATAGCCACAATGCACGAGCTGGAGCCGTTCAGCTTCACGAAACAGCTGGAAAAAAAGTATATAGACATGATAGAATTGGAGGAGAAAAAGAAAGAAAAATGAAGATGAAACCGATAACACTATAGGTGAATCTTCAAGCTTGCTGTCGGTAAAACTTTAGGGATCAGACTTATAATGAACTTCGACTATATCCGACAAGTAGGCCCTATACAATGCAGTAATTATTTCTTGCAGCGTATACCCTGTCTTCCTCAGAGCGAACACGGCATGGGTTATAAAGTTTTCTTGAGAATGATCGTGGCAACCAACAAAGGATAAGATAAAAAAAATTTTTTAGTGTGTCCAATGTATATTGTAGTCTGATATTGAAAGTAAACACATGGATTATGATTTAGAAAGGCACAATAGATTCCCTATGCGATGTCGAAAAACAACAACTTATCAGGGCTGATGTCACAGATCCTGAAAAATATGTAAGATGAGACGTCTTACCTGTTTCAGTGAATTACATCAATCTTCACTACCCTTGGCCGATGCCACGGCGGCTGCAATCTTCTCAAATTTTTTATCGTTGTCCACAAATCCGTCTCCTTTCTGATTGAATGCAAGCAAATTTCGAAAGGTGTGCAGATTTTGCCATCCAAGGTACACGTACTGAAGATATGTTCCACAAGGATTCAGAAATACATAGAGGATTACCTCCAACACAGTATACGTTAACCCTTATGGAACAAACACAAGGTCACACACCGTGCTTTATGTTGAAATGTCCCAATTTCACATTGTAATGGTAATGTTATACAGCTGTACTCTGTTTTTTGTTTCACACGAATATAAGAGAGCAGTATAACATTGCCTTAAAAAAGTAAACTTGGCATCTACTTTACTAAGTTCATGTTTAATGTGTAAAGCCTTGTTTGATTCTTGTTTGTATGTCATGTCTTTTCTCCAATAGAAACATTTACAAAGTTAAAATTACATTTTCATGTTTATCTAGATATCGAGTGTGCCACAGTAATGAATGGCAGCAACATTCTCCCTAAAAATATAAAAAATATAAATCCCTACAGTCTAAGTTAGCCTCTCTCTCTCTCTGAAAAAAAAAATGTTTCTCATGAAGTCAGTTATACTATTGTCTGCATTGATAAGATACATCAGCAGATGGACAGCTTTGAATAGTTTTCCAAATCGAATATAACTAAATTAATCAGGTTCATAAATCCTCCAGTTAGATTTGAAAGAATGAATCAGACATTGCCTCGATTTCATACATCATCATGAATTCAAATTAAAGCTTTTTATAGCCTTTAAAACATGATGGGGAATTCACTCTCAAGCTGCTCTCAATCATGTTTACTGGCAGGAATGGTATTGAAATTGTTACTGCCCTCTCTGTGTCTTCTTGAGGGTTCTACCACAATACATCAGTTAGGAGAGTGGTGGTACATGTTCCTGAGAAGACCAACCAGCAAGTCATTGGATTTCAGGCATAACGGTAATGTGACTTGTCGCATAGGCCGTGCCCAATCCAAGTTCCAGTCGTCGCCGTTGGATTTCAGGCATAATGGTAATGTGACTTGTCGCATAGTCCGTGCCCAATCCAAGTTCCAGTCGTCGCCTGAGGAAGTTGGTAACGGTACCCGTGCCATCAACGACACCTGTGCCACCATGTGGTTGTGAAAGGTGTTCCACGTTAGCGTAATTGAGTTGGTAGCAAAAGTTGGTAACAAAACTTGGTAGCAAGAGTTGGTAGCAAAAGTTGGTAACAAAACTTGGTAGCAGAACTTGGTAGCAAGAGTTGGTAGCAAAAGTTGGTAACAAAATAAGTATACCAATTCAACATCCTCTACAAGTGACGCTTGGGAGTGACATACTCTAAGTGATGCTGAACTCGGTTTGTGTGTCGCTTGTGTTGGTGAGCTGCTTCTGACACAACATAATACATGGTAGCGTACAGACTTGTAGTTTTAGTAATTTAAAGGGATCGTTGTAAACTGCAACAAAACGAACCCCGCCTACTCGGCCATCCTGACACGGCTCGCGGAGACATTTGTACAAACAGTCGAATACACTCTCTTACTTCACGACGAGAAGGCGAGTTCGTCACACATGGTGTCAGGAGTGGGAACCCTATTTGTAACTTATGTATGAATAAATGTAGTTAACTGTGTTTTCACTATGGCACGCGAAACGCCATTGTTTGAGTTGTCACTTTTGCTGGAGAGCAAGATCAGCGAAATCGACGACTTAATTGCTAAGGTGTCAGAGTCGGTGCGCAAACAAACTGGAGTAGCACCACCTTCGGTTTCAAACTCACGCTGCTCACCGATGACACTTGGAGGGCTCCCCAACCAGTCGTCACTGTCACGCTCGCCTGTGGTGTCACCTCAGCTGTTTGGAGATGATAATGGAGAGGTGGAGTTGTCAGCTCCGCCATCGGCAAAGCTACTACCTCAGCAGCATCAAACTCTAATGCAGCAGTCGCATTCATCTCGTACAAGTATCCAGCCTGTTACATTTGGAGGACAACCAGATGTAATGCCACACCAGTTTGGCCCGAACCAGCGACGTCGAACAGAGCTCTGGGACCAGAGACGTCATTATGATGTTCAGGGCAACGGAACCAGCAAACCGGCTGTCATACCAGATAGATATGATGGCAAAGGACCTGTGCTGGATTATCTTTGCCATTTCGAAGCTTGCGCTGGAGTAAACCGCTGGACGGAAGTGGAGGCTCTCCAGTACCTGGCTGCCAGCTTGAAAGGAGCTGCTGTCAAAGTACTAGCACAGCAGACGGGACGTCAACTGACGTACCAAGAACTCGTGAACCGCCTGAAGCATCGCTTTGGACCTGTTTCGCATTCAGAAGTATTCCTGGCAGAACTGCGCACCAGACGACGCAGACCGAAGGAAAGTTTGCAGGAGCTGGGACAGAGTATTCGCGAGCTTACATCCATGGCATATCCTGAATTTGAGGAAGCGGGCCAAGATAAATTGGCTCGAGGTCACTTTCTCGATGCTATAGTTGACCGGGATATCCGAATCGGCCTTTTCCGGGCTCAGCCTCGTACGCTCGACGAGGCAATCCAAGCTGCTCTTAACACAGAAGCCTTCCTGCGGATGGAGAGCGACCGTCGGCAGTATAACCGTGTCTTGTTGTCACAGGAGGAAGAACAAGACGTGGCTGTGAAGGATGGAGACACTGCTGACAAATCCATGGGGGTGTCTGAAAATAACACCACTCTCATGATCGAAGCAGTGAACGATCTAATAAAGAAGAGAGAGAAGGAGCAACCAGCGCCAGTGCCGCGAGAAACGACTTGGCATTAAAGACTGAGACACTCCCTACAAGCGAACAGAAGGAGGACAGTCAGCCTTCTGATAACAAGGAGGACACATCCAAGGAGGGTACGAATCCTCCAGACGACGGGTGCACACCAGCCAGAAAGGCACCTGAACCAGAGACATCTCAACCACCACTACCTAATTCCCCAGCTTCACTTCTGTCATCCACGTTCCAGAAAGGACTGTACGTGAAGTTGAACGTGAATGGGCAGGAGGTGATGTTTCTGGTAGACAGTGGTGCATCGCAGTCATATGTCTCAGAAGGAATGTACCTGCGAATGAGACCCGAGCGAAAGCCACCACTTGAACCAGTGACAAGCATCGTTCGTCAAGCAGATGGATCTCGGTTGAAAACAAAGGGACATGCTACCATGGAACTTCAGCTTGGCTCTTGTTTGTGCCATGTTGACTTGGTAGTAGCTGACATAAGAGCTGAGGGCATCCTCGGTCTGGATCTCTTGATTGGTCTGGAAACCACGCTAGATTTCGAGAACATGCAGCTGCATACTCCATGGGTATCTCTCCCATGTATAAACAATGAGAAACAGATATGTGCAGCAACGACAGCACCGATGTTGGTAAAAGGGACAGCGCCAGCCAACCTTACCAGCCTTGCTGAGGACGACACGGAGACCACGCCTCTCGACGAAGGCATATCTCAGAATCGTGTGCCGCCACATCTGGTGGACTTCTGTCAATGTAGTTTGACAGGAACTCCCCCAGAAAGCAATTTATCGGCATGCCAGCTTCTGAGATACGACTCAGAGGTGTTCTCCACAGGCCGAACAGGGTTAGGAAGAAAGGCAACACTTCAAAAACGTGTCAGCGTCAGCACAACAGCACCAGTGGTTGCGGGAAAGCTACCTAGTGGACATCGCCGGTGTGACGACTCTTCCTCACCTGCACGCTATTCTCGGTCACCGGGAAGGCCACCTGATTATCTACCCCGATCGAGGAGCCGATCTCCGTTGAGGCACGTCTGTTCCTCTCGTCATACATCGGATTCATTCTGGCACACCATGCCAGGGTGAAATGTGACATTTTTCGTGTCAACCTGTCTGCTGCAAGGGAGCAGCCAGGTCAGGAAATCAAACGAAGAGACTGTTGAACTCTTAAAAGATCAGTTTGTGACGAACAATGTGTATATGACAGTTGGACAGCTTTGAAATATAAAAGACTGTAGTTGTCTCATAACGTTGTTATGGACTGTACGTAGAGTTTTGTAAAGGAGCAAAACGTTCAATAATGTTTCTAGTAGTACATTTTTGTTGTCACTTTTTGCTCTCTATGTGTTCGGCTCCAGGGACGAAGCCTGCATGGGGAGGGAAGCCATGTAACGAAATTCGGTGGAACCGATTCGATTTAACCGTTTCGATTATAATTTGTTATGATCGATTGTGCCTATAGCATAGAAAGGGGGCACTATCGGAACGTTGGGCAAACATTTTAATGTGGTAGTGCATTATTATGAGTTCTAACATTTATTATTAAATATGTGGTTACTTGTTTGTGATGGGCAAGTTTGGATTATTTTAATACCAACTCCGGTTTAGACCGATGATACATGCCGAATTGTAGTAACCATGTACAAGAGATACTGCCGAAATATATCATCGTTATACGAATTTGATAACCACGCCAACTTTGTAAATAATTTGAATGACTACTGCGGGTATTTTCTGCGTCGTTCACGGCCGTGCGGGATTGCCTCCTCATTCCGCGATAGGAGGAGAGGCATATAAAGTGGCCGTTGTGTGACATAGTCCGCAACAAGCAGACCGTGTATGATACATTTCCAATGTGTTGTTAATGTTTACTTCTGTGTGTAATAAAATGTACATGTGTTCCTTTATTGCTGCCTTCACTGTGTCTTCTTGAGGGTTCTACCACAATACATCAGTTAGGAGAGTGGTGGTACATGTTCCTGAGAAGACCAACCAGCAAGTCATTGGATTTCAGGCATAATGGTAATGTGACTTGTCGCATAGTCCGTGCCCAATCCAAGTTCCAGTCGTCGCCGTTGGATTTCAGGCATAATGGTAATGACTTGTCGCATAGTCCGTGCCCAATCCAAGTTCCAGTCGTCGCCTGAGGAAGTTGGTAACGGCGCGATACAGCACTTTACCCCGTGCCATCAACGACACCTGTGCCACCATATGGTTGTGAAAGGTGTTCCACGTTAGCGTAATTGAGTTGGTAGCAAAAGTTGGTAACAAAACTTGGTAGCAAGAGTTGGTAGCAAAAGTTGGTAACAAAACTTGGTAGCAGAACTTGGTAGCAAGAGTTGGTAGCAAAAGTTGGTAACAAAATAAGTATACCAATTCAACATCCTCTACAAGTGACGCTTGGGAGTGACATACTCTAAGTGATGCTGAACTCGGTATGTGTGTCGCTTGTGTTGGTGAGCTGCTTCTGACACAACATAATACATGGTAGCGTACAGACTTGTAGTTTTAGTAATTTAAAGGGATCGTTGTAAACTGCAACAAAACGAACCCCGCCTACTCGGCCATCCTGACACGGCTCGCGGAGACATTTGTACAAACAGTCGAATACACTCTCTTACTTCACGACGAGAAGGCGAGTTCGTCACAATATATATATATATATATATATATATATATATATATATATATATATATATATATATATATATATATATATAAATATACATATATATATAACCCTCTACTCTCCCGCCCCAGCTCACCGCCCTGGGCTGGGGCTACCAGCGGCAGGGGATGGCTGGGCTCGCGCCCGGTCTGTTAAGGCGCGAGGGGATTTGGTTAGTGCACTCGGATTTATAGACACACCTGCCACATCATCAGCAATATTAATTAAATTAAATTAAGGACAAAAATTAAACAACCGTTACATCAAATTCATAAATTTACTTTGGTATTTATTTAAGGGGAAAATCTCCTCTTGTTAAATCACTGTAAACCCACAGTTGCTTGGCAATTCAACATTTTGATACAATATAACCAAGCATGCGCATAATTCAATCTCGGTTATTTTTTACTTACATGGCCTCGGGTGCAAGTGCAAAAAGGGGGGGGGGGGGTTAATAGGGAGAGGGAAATTGTCCGCGGAATACTGCAGTTGTTATGGAAGCCCTTCCTTCTCTCAGTCCTAGTCGCCGACGTTACCCGGAGCTCTGTCGGTGGCTGCCTTCGTCGCTTCGGCCCGAATCGCGTCCGTCGCACCGGCGGCTGGTCTCCGGCTGCGCCTCACTTCCTTCTGGGTCTCCTCAAAACATTAGTGGGCCTCAGGGGTGGGGTTTGTGCACAATTCACAATCTTTTTTTTTTCTCTCTTGTTACACGACAACTCTTCGGACAGTGGCACGGACGGCGTTCCCCACGTCAGAAGTAAAGTTCGGCCCACGGCTCTCTCTCCATTAACAACGTTCAACGTTCACCAACGTTCAAAAAAGAAATTGATGCCAACGGGCTACATCTTCACTAAGATTTAATCTATCTGGCAAAGTTCTCTCCACATTGTGTCCAGAAATCTCTCGAGATGTGCAAGAATTTCTCATGAAGCCTCTCTCGAAGTGTGTACCAAATTCTCCTGAAATCTCTCTCGAAGTGTGTACAAAATTCTCCTGAAAACTCTCTCCTGAAAATCTGTCTTCTCCCTACAATACATGCCCTTTTAAACTAACCCTTAAATCCCTCCTACAATTCCATAATCCAATCATTTTAATTAATTTCCCACACCTGAATTATTGACAACCCTCTTTCGACCAATCCGCTTACCTGTCCCCGACTTGACCCTCTCCTCTCAACCTGCGTAACCTACCTGCGTCTCGAACCCAACCTGACACTCTCCCTTCCTCCTAATATTTATAAAACAAAACCCAGCTTCGCTACGAGCCCTTTAACTTACTCCTCCAGCAGGATTCCCGATTTAACTCACACTACCACAATATTCTCGTTAAACACCTCAACTCCTTGTCAAACATATACTCCTAACATCCTGCCGGTCCTATCTATTTCTTTGTCCTTTAAAAATCACCTGATGTCTATCAAATGTCCTTCTTCTTTATTCCCTTTGTCTGATTCCCTACACTGTCCTACCATGCCCTAAGCCCGCTGTCTAAACCTTATTCCTTCCCTTTTATTCCCTTTATTCTTTCACCCTGTGCTTTGCCCTATCTACTTCATGACCCCCTAATTTCTTATTATTCCCTTTATAATGCCCATCCTATTCGGGAGCCCCCCATTTTTCAGCTCGTTATATATATATATATATATATATATATAGATAGATAGATAGATAGATAGAAATAGATAGATAAATAGATAGATGGATAGATAGATAGATAGATAGATAGATAGATAGACAGATAGATAGATAGATACATATAGACAGACAGAGGGAGGGAGAGAGAGAGGGAGAGAGAAGTGGTGGAGGGAAGGATAAGAACAAAATACTTGTAATACTTTTCTTTCTGCATGCTTACACCCTGGAAACAATGATCTCGTGTGTCCAGGGTGCATAATAAAGCCCCCCCCCCCCATATTCTTATACAAAAGTCGCACTCGTCGCCGCAAGGTAAACATTATAATACATTGTGCTAGGTACTTCAGTGTTCAAGAGGGAACCTGAGGCAGGAAAAGGGGTTTTCCGTTCCTCGGTAGGGGACGAAGTGAGTTGCGGAAATCCCCTCATCTGGGGAGAGGGTCTTTCCCCGATTGTAAATGAAGTGAAGAAGTTTGTATACACTTTGAATAAATGATTGCATGTTTATTATGTTATGTTTATAACCCAGGACTACATTACAGCTGGTATTATGTATTACAAAAACAGAATCCACTGACCTAGGTGGCTGTTTATTTATTCGGTGTGTGCGTTTTTTTTTAAGGGAGAATAAGTTTGTGTATTTTTTTTTGTATAATCATTAACGTTATTTTTGTTTAATCTACGCTGTTCAACTACATATCTGATTTTAATTATTACTTTGTATATGCGTTACAAAAACAAATAAAGTTTGAATGAAGTGACTTTATTGTGACTCGCACAAAATGAACAATGAGCGGGTCCCTTACGAATCTATAATTTCGGGCATTTTCTTTTTCCATGTTCCATATTCCACATTTCATACAAGTTTTATATTCCATTTGATTTTGAAAAAGATTTTTTTTTTTAACACAATAGTCAGTTTGAAAAAAAATTGCACAAATAATAAAGGACGTATTGAGTGTAATTATGAGTAACGCACCAATGTCAGAAGTGATGTAACATGCAAAATACAAGATGTCAAGAATATTAATAATAGTTTTAATAGTAAAGGTATAACGAGACATTCATTGCGTCTGTTGTTCATACTGTAAGTGTTGCACAATACTTTGGAATGCAGTTTTCATATATATATATATATATATATATATATATATATATATATATAATGTGAAGCGGGCTTGGCCTCGTCTCATATATATATATATATATATATTTGCAAGCTTCCTGCATGGTTGTCAAACAGCCTTTGACAGTTTATAAAGGTTTGAGCTTTAATGTGTTCGAAAATTTAACAAAGATATTTCCATTTTCTTGCATGAAATAAAAGTCACTTGGCTTGCTTTTTTCAGAATGCAAGGAGATGCATAATGCCAGTAGCATAGCAAATGGAAGGAGTCTTCCCATAAAAATGAAACCTTGTTGAATTTACTGAAAATGAAATTATAATGCTACCGTATAAGTGTTGATATTGATGGAACATTCTGATCACCTGGTGTAGGCAAGTCTATTCGTGGTCATGTTGGTGCTTCGGCGATGATTGGCAGATGTGGTCACGACCCGAGTCTTTTGTTTAGGAGTCTTTCTGTGGGTGAGTTCAAGCATGTAACCCTATGGTTCAACATGCACAAGTAATCTTAGAACGGATAATGTGAGGGCTATCATGGGGTGCATGGGGAGCATTTTGGATGTTCGTTTTGCCGCGTGCCGTAGGAAGTTTTCTGGATTATTTTATGATTACTTTTGTATTCAGTGACGTCGGTGAATTTTGATACGATTATAATGCATATCATTATGCATGGAATGTGGAGGAATGTGGACATAGCGAATGAAGCAAAAGTAATACCCAGCAGTGATCTCAAGGGAAATAATAGGCTGGAATGGTATGGTCATGCTGCCGAGAGATTGATGAAGAAGGCATCGGGGTAGTATTTGAGATGAAAGTAGAAGGAAGCACGAAACGTGAAAAACGAAAACAAGAGGTGGTCTGACATTATAAACTCCGACCTAAACTCTAGCTTGATCTGGACAAGGGATGGCGTAGTCTCATAAAACTGGGAATCGGGCAAAAAAACCGCTACCCGAACTGACCACGGGTGAAAGGTGTGTAAAGGTGTGCACTAATGAATACGCATGGTATAATATGATGTGCTTGTTTAAATAATTATAATGTTTCATAGGCTTGTATGGATATGATATTATTTTTTTTTTATTTATGTTTTATTGAATGGATATGATCTTGTTACAGGTAATAATTTGACAATTGTGTGGGTTTGGGTAATTTTTAATATATATTGATAGACCAATTCATTTTATATTTTTTTTATTGTTTTCACTTTTTAGTTGCAAGGGGGATGAAATATGTATCATTTGTATGTTTGACTTTATGTGCTATTCAAAATATGATTTTTTAAACATTTACATGTACTATGTGTACTGGACCCCGTGGAAGAACAGGGTCATTATAATTATTATGACAATAGATTTGAAATGGGAAATTCATCCATTTTGTAATCTTTCTTTGATTCATCTATGATTTATCTAACGTTTTGCGTATTTTTTAAAAAATGTTTATAGATAAACAAACAAACAAACAAACAGACTTTGTTCAGTAACCAACAGAGAGAGAGAGAGAGGGAGAGAGAGAGAAGGGAAAAGGCCATTTGTACCAACGTGCTCATGAGCAAACTCCGATCGGGCTTCTATTACTATCCTATTTCTGCATTTCCTCAATCCACATTATGCATAGTATTTTGGTTTCATTCCCTTTTAACAAAATAACAAAAACTCCACTTCACAAGAGCAAAAGGCACTGCCCGGATTCGAACCGGGGATCTCCTGTTTACTAGACAGGCGCTTTAACCGACTAAGCCACAGCGCCACTTGAAGCTCGGAAGAGTTGTTTCGGGAGGAATACTTTTTAGATATGTGTGTCTATGACATGATAACCATTCCTGCGAATCAGACTCTAGCTGTTGGCTGCATGAGTCAAATGCATACAACACTTACAAGATATACAGTGCATGTATACCGGTTTACATGGAGTATTCAAATGTTTAGCATATCTTTGAAGCAAGGGTTATTCTTGAAAAAAAGAGGACATAACTCCGACTTGTCCGTTTTGTCCGACATAGCAAAAAATTATGCATGCAAATTCAGCACAGAAATGCATTGTGTATGTAGGCAGTTGGATGGATTATCTTGGTAGTACATGTATATCGATCCTTAGACAAAGAAATATCTCTGGATTTGTCCACATTCAAGTGACATACTGTTTACTATAGACGTTACTTACAAAAACTCCACAACGCAGCAAAACGTCCAGCAAGTAAAGACTTGAATTTAAAAATGATTAAAATGCTTACCAACTAAGTTTAGATGCTCAAATCTGTCTAATTACAAACTACAATAATCTATACTCATACCAAGGATGCAAATATCTTGAAGGAACACTTTGGATTAGCATTTTTTTTTTGAATTTACACTTACGTCACGAATCTTCATGTTTTTATGTGGGGTGGGAGTAGGCAAAGTAATCTTTAAACACGAAATTAAAACAAGTATATTTTTACTCGTATGCAATTTGAGTTTTCCAATCTTGAATAAGAATGTGATGCACAATAATAACAAGGACAACGAAAAATCCCCAATAATCAATAATATGGAAAATATATCTTCTCTCCTCCCCCCCCCCCCCCATAAAGACATGCAACGGAGCTGCCACAAAGAGTATCACTATCTTGACAAAGAAATTTAGAAGAAATAATAGCACAACTCGACAACCTGCTCTGTGAGCATTATAGTGAGTTCATTAGTTTATTGCATATGGAATTTCAAACACGTCATGAAATGTGAGGACCCGGATGTGCAATTGAGAATATCCTCTTGGCATGCGACGCTACATGTCACATTTTCGTCATTATCGGAAGATCCACTTTCAGAGGCTGACATCGTCCGCGGCACTGCGCCAAATCTTGTGTAGCGCAATGTCGATATCAGATTCTGTTCGGATGCGTTTGTAACTCTGATAATGATTGTTCATCGTGGACTTAGGGGCCGATGAAACATCTTCAGCGTGAAATGAGAGGTTTCATTGTACATACGGAGATGTGTTATCGGTCATCATTACGGCATCATTATTCCTATACAGGTGGGATTTCTTCGTGTTCAAGATCGTGATCAGAGTGTTGATTATCTGTTGGGAGGTACAGCACTTTAGAGTGTATAGTGTTCACTCAGATACCAGATTAATCATATTCGTCGCGAATCGCCCAAACGTGTATTGAGTCAACATTGAATATTCAAAACAGGAAAATACTTTATACTCTACATTGTTCTATAGATCAATAAGATATCATATTTCATATAAGAGCAAATAATTCTCACCGCATCAGATGTGTATGATGAACTTTCAAATAAATGTAAATACATATGATTTTAATTGATAAAAGGCATTTCCTGTCTGTCTTTTTGTTTACTTGTTTATTTGTGTCATATTAGGTTTCCAAGTCCGGGGTTACTCAAAATGCGGACCCAGAAGAAGAACGAACAGAAAATGAGAACACACAGTGCCCCGTCATTATTTACTACTTCAACGTACACACTTAGAATAGTGACATGGCATCGCTTGCTGCATGTCATGGGATGCGGAAACGTTCAAGCCTTTTCCCTTTTTTTTTTCTTGACAGAAAAGGTACGAGCTAGAATGACGGATGTGTTTTCGCAGTAAATTTACTTCAGAGTTTAGCTGGTATAATTCATGGTCCGATTCAGTAGAATGATATTAGGTATTCACGATCAACACACAATCAAATGACTGTCCATAAGCCAAGGTAATGAAAAACAGTCATGATGTTGACGGATATCTTACAATGAATCAACTTAACACAGATTAGAACGAACTTCTCATCTAAGTTTAGCTTTACATGAAACTACGGATATGACTTTATAGGAACCGTTCGTTTTCTTGCTTATACGAGTGGCTTATACTAACCAAAACCAACAGACCGGTGCACAGCTGCACGTAATCTGAACTCCCACATTCCGTGTAACAGTGACTCCCCAAAAGTGGTTTGATACAAATTCATGTACTTTGCGTTTGTTTGTTTGTGTTGTTTTTTTTAAATCACGGTTACAGACAATTACAACATCAATAATTACAATGATAAATATGACAACATTATGCTTTAGACCATCTAATATCAACAATGATAATGATAATGAAAGCAATGATATGACAACATACTCCGAGGTTGTTTGTTTACAGAAAACATACTTCATTGTCATGCAAAGTATCCGAGCGGGTCGGGTATAAACGATATCACAGCATCATTGAAGACGATACAATCATGATGCTTCTCGAAGACCTTAACAATTATGAAAAACAAATTGTTCCAGTATAAAGTTTTAAAAGGTCATTCCAGACAATTTATGTAATTCCAAACCATGCACAACACTATTGATAGTACCCAAAGATTTGTGGAATATATTGTGGTCCTTTCCTCTGAAAACCCTAAAACATGATACTAACAATAAATGTAAACTGAACAAGGATGGTGACATAACAATACATATAGGAGGCTCATATTTTAGTACCGTATCGGACTGTAAGCCTATTACATTACCACTTGTTTAACAAAAGTTCATCTGTGTAGAATTTATGCATGCTTTCTTCTTCTGTTCTGCTTCCTTGAGCACCCACTCATATTGGTATCATGTAAAGTTGCTATGTCATCATCCTCCTTCATTGTGAATGTTTTGAAGGCAGTTCCACAGCTCGACCTGGCTCATGAGCAGAAAAATCTTTTGTAAAGTGAGACATGCATTTTTTTTTTTAATTTACTGAGATATGCATCCGCGATTAATGATTATTCATGTAATCCTTGTATATGTTGCTTGCTGGTAGCACGTCATCTGGTGTTTGGCAAAACTAATAGAAAAGGGTTATAGATGTTCTCAATACAAAACACTGAAATGGATGCCTGTCAGAGTGTATTCACGTTCAAGTCTGGTAACCTACATGGTCTTATACGCAAGTTCTTTGTTTAAACCCTAGGGCATAATAGAAATATACGTCTACGGTTTGAGCATGAATTTTATGAATTGCTACCTCAGGGAAGCTTATGCATTCTGCCGCTTTCTAAACGAGTGAAGTGCCTAATCAAATGAGAGAGAATGAGAGATAAAATCATTTGTACCAATGTGGACATGAGCTCTTAACTGGCTCATTTTGAAAACATTCTTATCCCCATCTCAATCACTATTATGAATTCTGAAACTATATGACCAATACAAATTACAGATGCCCAAATGCGGCAGTGTGAAAATCACCCGGAGGTCTAATTTTATGTAAGTCAGGGCCCGTGGATTCCAAGGAGAGAGTTCTTTCGCATGTAATAGGGGAGGGGTATAACCTTTGTTAATTTTTACTTCTAAGATGCCCTTTAACCAAAATGTCGTTTTAACATGCTTTTGGTGGGGAGTTACTGTCAACAGTGATAAATGTATGTTGTTGTTGTTGTTATTGTTGTTGTTGTTCACGTCATGCCTTTCTATAACTGAGAATGCAGTTGACTAGGTATATGTCTTCAAAACTTTATGGTCATTGCCATCTTATTTAAGTATAAACATAAACGTCTCAGCAAGTCAAATTGTTCAAAGTCAGATTGTGTTCGAGACTTATCGCTCACCTCTACACAAAGACTTCGAAAGTCAGAGAAATGAGTTTGAATTTTCTCTGCCAGTCACAATAGCTTTGCGAGGAAATTTGGTGACATTGTGGTAGAGCAAAGTGGGTTTTTTTTTTTTTTTTTGGGGGGGGGGGAACACTCTTCTGTAGTTTGTATTTCCACAAAGTTTTTTTTTAAAAACTCATTTTTAGATCCAGGGTTGCCAATTTTGTTCGAGTTGTCATATCAAAACAAGATCAAACCAAAGATCCCTACTTTTGGAATCTGAAGTAATCCATAATAATGATTAGTATTGTCATATTTGTCTATCACATCCTGCATTCTGCCAATAAAAAAAATGTAATAACATGAATAAGAAAATGACAGGCATTTGAATGTTGTGGACACGCATGTACCTATCACATTATGTCATTATTTTCTTCATTCTTCAATTACGAATATCACAGAAAAGTAGAAATAAGAAGGCCTATATATGGGGGAGAGGGGGTGTTCTGAAATTTTCCCGTTCCCTTGGTACTGCTTGGGTTGGCCCTTTGCGAATCACAGGGGTTTTCCTGAGTTGTTATTTTTAGCCCATGACGCCAGCTCAAGCGTGCAGCTTACCAGGAGCACCTCCCCGATAAAAAGGGGACGCCATGCGCATGGCTCTCACAGATCACAGACAAGCAGGTCAATCAATCGCTCGTAAACTCAAGGGGCTTCACACTAGGAAAGAAAGGCCATGTCGAGATCGTACTCCTCAGGAATCTTCATAGCACTTGCGTGTGCCGTTTGTGGTAAGATATGCATGGTGTTTATAAGAAGCATCTTTCTCTCATCTGAAATGGTGTTCAGGTACCTGAGTGAGTTTGATTTTTCATCTGTTTCATTTTCCATCTGAGAAAATGACTGAATAAACCATATTCAGCTGCAGTAGCTGGTCTTCCACAGGGCCCAGTTAGAACGTTAAGCAGCAAGTTTGTGATAACCCCGAGATGTTGTTCATACTTGTATAGTTATCACCCGGGTGTATTCTTGTTTCGTTTTCTATTTGTTTATTTATTTGTGACGCGCCGAATGAGTTCAAAACTTAAAGGGGCATTCCAGACGATTTTCATAATTTCACATCGTGTAATACATAAATGGACAGATCCATGTATAGATTTGTGGAATTTATTGTGGTCTTTGAGCAGAGAAACCAATACTCTGAAAAATCCTAAACAAATTACACTGAACAGTCTTGATGATATAGGAGCCTCACGTATTTCAGAAATGTACCAGTGTTATTCCTTTACAATACCGCTTGATTGACAAGTTCACCTGTGTAGAATGTATGCATACCTTCTTCTTTTGTTCTGCTTCCTCGAGCTCCTACTCGTGCATTCTTATGGTGAGGCTGCTATGTCATCATCCTTGTTCATTGCAATTTGTTATGAATTATGAAAACACTCTTATTCCTCATCCCAATCACGATAAATTCTGAAACTCTGTACTCAGCATATGTAATTTAGCGTTGTTCAAATGCAACAATCTGAAAATCGTCCGGAGGTCTCCTTTAAGCGCCGTGAAATTCATTGTCGATATCAACTGGGTATAATATTATGTCGCAAGATATTTAGGTACGTCCGAATAGAAATCGATGCACTGACTACTTGCAAAACGCAGGTAACATGGCGCCACTTTAAATTGTTTTTTTTTTTCCGGCCTCTGAAAAAAAAAAAAGGATTATCTTTTAATTTCATTTCTAAAAATCAAACAAAAATGTGGTCCGTTCTTAACTCATCTGAATTCCATTTTCCTCTTGGCCGATACGCTCTAAATTTCCATCGATCTACGATGCGAGGCAGTTCAAAACAGGAAAACGAAAATGCAGCAAAAACAACAATAGATTTTGGTGATTTTTTTTTTTTCGAAAATCAAGTTTCACAAGCAACTTCTATAATTATCATTTAGATACAGAAAATAGTACTAAGATGTTCCATGTTGCCTGGACCGTCATAGTAAACATACATAAAGCATCTCCTCTTGTTATGCAACGTTAATGATAAACTTTTATAATGGTAGATGTGTCAGCTGATCGAATGCGATGTCAGGTAAATTAACGGTGCTGGGCCCTGTTGCATAAAAGTTATGATTTTATGCAACGGGGCCCAGGAGTTGCTCTGATGTTGTGAAACCAACAATTGCGCCGGCATGTGGCAACTAGTTCGAGCAAGATCGTGCTGGTCCAGTGACATGCCTCTTGGTTGAACAATAGTCATTGTCAAGTCGCATTAGGTATTCGTTAGTGACGTCAACGAGATTCATGTAGTACTTACATCTATGATCACGACTACGACCCAGTGTGAATCATTATGAATACTATATGATAATCACACTGACGTCATTTCCTGCGGCAATAGTCAGGTTCATTGAAATATCCTTTATTAACAGTGATGTAATTATCTGGAGTGATGTGCGTCATACTGGCAGTACAATATTTCTCAATAAGCTAATGGACGGAAAGAGATGTAGGCCGAATGGTAGATGGTCTTCTGTATAGGCTTCTCTTCCGAAAAGTAAGAACAGGTTGTGTAGAACAGAAATTGAAAAAAAGAAATGAAGTAAACAAAAATCTTCTTCGTCCAGTTTCTTCATAGGCCCGGCGTTTCCCAAACGTAGGCTGCTGGTTGTAAATCAACGCTATAGCTGGCTGCATTATGAACAGAGCACAAAGATTGATAGGCTAACGTGTTATGTCTTTCTTCTCGTGTTACTGGGTGGTATAGCAAAAGTCTCTTTCACAATGCCAAGATATCGATGGGTTAATTCAGGCAATCATTCAAATCCCAACGAAATCAACGTTGTTATTTTTTTAAACAAATCTAGTGGAAATAATTTCACTCCATACAAAATGTCCGCAAAATCATAATGTAAATATTTATCTCGAAAAATTCTATGACACCATTCGTACAATAATTGTGGAACGAATATCTATCAATCATTTTTTCTTCACTGAGATCAATCTACTTGTAATTCGAATTAAACTACGAGCACTCTACTCCTGCCTATGCAGAATCATCTCATGTCATTTGCACGCTTATGATATGAAGCTTAGGCTATTTACTCTGAAGATGATTCACTGCGATGGATATTTTCAAACTTCCAGTGATAGATGCATTATCATTAACATGCACGTAGATAGACTCCCTGCGTGGCGTTATGGTGGTGATCAATGTGGGTTATCACACAGCTTTCGAGGATAGACATCAACGGAAAGCGAATGAAAGCTGAAAGCGAATGGACGCTACCGGTCTCAAGAAGGCATGTGATAATATCCGCCATAAAAATAGCCGTTCTTTATTTTCCTATCAAATACAATAATTTGAAGTGATAAACGTCAACAAAAACTTCGGCGTGCTTTCGTTTTCCTGAATAAAGTAAATTACTTAATTTTAGTTAGTCAGAAGTGAAATATTCGATGGTGAAAAGTGAAATGAAAAGTGAAATGCATCTTGGACAATGGCTTTGTTCTACAAGCAATTGACAAGAATGATGGCAGACAGTGGCGAAAACTGTAACTCACCGGAATGTCACACACGCTGTACACTAGAACAGAAAAATGCAACAAGGTATTTTTTTTTTCTCGTCGGTACGTTTTGACATTATGTCTTGATATAAAAGCAATTAACAAACGGAAAGCTGAGTCAGTGTAAGTAGCATGAAGTTCTCACCAAGCACCGTGTTTCATGAGTGGAACGAAATACAGTGTAAATTCAACAACACAAAACAAAACAAGACAAGACAACGGGGCAGGGGAAACTTTCCCCTCTCCTTCCGAAAATTCTCCTTTTGCTGAGATGACAAATAAAGAACGCGCAATATTTGCCTATTTATTTGGATATCAATGGTGGAGGGGTGGAACGCTTTACCTCTCTCAAGTCGAGTACACAAATATAATGAGTCTTTCACCTCGACGCTTTATACAATACAGCTCCACACATTCTCTCACTTCGTTTTACGTCATTACTGAACTTTACACCCCGGGCCAATTACACTGTACATATATTTAGACCTGCGATAATGACAGGAGAGTTCACAAATCAAAGCTCTTCGGAAGAGTAAGGGGCAAGATTTCTGAAGTCTAAATGATGCTCTTTGTAAGATATAGATTGCGCAAACATTTATACGAACAAGTTAGAAGTGGCTGGAAAAAAAAAACTTTTCTTCAAACACTGTGTGGGCTCTGTTCCTCACGTGTAAAAAAAGGAGAAAAATAACTAATATTTTTATTTAGAGTATGCTTGCCTGCCGTGTGAACTTAAGGTGCACACAAAAGCAATTATGTGTCGGAACGCGAGAAAAAAAAATAATGACTGTGCACAATTCATTCCTACGCAGTAAGTCATGAGTGTCCTTTACGCAAACTACAATTATTGTACGGCAATTCAATAAAGTTCCGACTGTCATGAGCGTGAGTAATCGTAGGTCTAGGATGAGTAAAAGAGGGTGACATTACCACCACCCTTCGCAATCGCTCGAGAGAGATTACAGGGGTGGTCTTTCAGGTTGTGTGTGTGTGTGTGTGGGGGGGGGGGGGGGGGGGGTATCACCGGTGCATGGTGGGCGGGTCTATTTAGATACAGTGAGCGTTCCGAATAGTTCCGAATAGCGGAATGTGGGAGTCTCACGTGATATTATTTTGCCGTGACAGTGGAAACAATCAGAATGATAAAAACAGAACGGTTCCTGTGGTGAAACTGATGATGATACATGTAATAACATCAAATTGACTATTGTAACAACAGTGTTACCAATGGCATTAAATGAAAATCAGTGATAACTGCAACAACTTTTTCCATTATCCTCAGATGTTATCACTAGAAAAGGTGTTAGCGCTGCCGTTATCAGGTGCTCTAACACCATAAGATTGCGATCGAATGCCCACGACAAAATGACCCTCGTGTCACTAATCTGTGGGATTAAAACATTTATATAAGGATGTGCTTTATAAAATATCTTTGACACGGAAACAAGAAAGTAAATAGAAATTGGACCCTGTAAATAATCTTTACCTGAGCCACTATCAGGAGGATATCATTGTACTGGAGTTGACTGACGGCGACAGTGCTATAATGTTGCTTAGACAAGAATTTTTCTTCTTTCTCTTTTTTATACAAGAGGGAATTCCAGGTAAATTGCAATGATTCTTCCCAGCGATGTCTCAATATGGTGTGTTTACAAATTTAAAGAAAAGATAAGAAAGGAAAAGAAAAGAAAAAGGAATACATTAATTTATTGCAATATCGTGTATGGAGCATTCGTATAAATATCATTTCATACAAATTTTGTTATCCAGTTTGGAAACATTAGGGGTCCTACTGTTGGTTAATCAACAGCTGGGTTTTTTTTCCACTTACCCGCTTGGAATGGACGAGCTTGTTGTTAACAAACACCTCCATTTCCCCTGTGGGTCCTCAGGCCCTTTTGCCCTCCTGAAAACCGGAAGTAAAATCCAATGAGGTAATGCGCTTTGTTTATGTCGATGTAACATGTTATGTGCGATTAATATCCGCCGTGCATGTTTTGATATTTTAAGTGTGGATGTACACAGAATAATTATTTTCGATCCGGGAGACAAGTTGTGGTAATAATTAATTTTGCATGAAATACCAATAACACAATCAAAACAAACACAGTTCCTGTGACACGGATTTCATTTAAAATCATGTCATTTATTTAAACCACATTCATAATACTGTGTTTCTTTAAAGAAGAAATCCACTGCAAAATATCATAAGAAAGAGAGAGATTCCGTGCAGAACGGTGCAAAATTGATTAAAATCGGAAAAGAAATATAAGGAAGTTATGACATTCTGAAATGTCAAAGTTTTTCGGAAAACACTTTTTGACCAGTCGTTATGAATATTCAATACAGCAAGTATGCTCCCGCAATTTCTCATGAATTTCATAAAAAGAAATGGAAAAAAAATCTCATAATTCATCTCTATAAATTTCATAACGATTATGTTCAATTATACCATTTGTTAGAATCGGCATGAGATAAAGTTCGGTAAATTTGTATTTACTTACCACGACTACCTTATCCCCAAATCTGCTTTTCAGCTTGGAGGAAAAACGGTAGAACTGCGGATGGGTGAAATATGCAAACCATAATTATGTTCGAGGTTATGTGTATGTTAAAATCCTTTTGACTTCATCGAAATGCAATTAGAGCATAATATACTTCTTTTGTATATGCACGTAATGTATGTTTACCTATTTATATAACTATCTCTTTCCTCCTCTGTCTTTCTGTGTGTATAGACAGAGATTGTTCTGGCTGTAAGTTAGTATGTGGGATACTGTATTATATATAGCTGCGTCTCTCTCTCTCTCTCTCTCTCTCTCTCTCTGTTTATATAGTTTTTGTTTTATAGAGTCTTAGCGGACCAATGTCAGGGAGACGGCAATCGATGAGACAAGTTGTGGACAACAGAAAAATCGAAACACTGGTGGCTTACTTCACCTCTAGATTTACATCTGATGCTATCAACTTTACGAACAATTCAGATTTTTAAAGCAGGTAGTTACGGTTTCTTTACCAACCTTTAGCAAATTCTTTGGATTTAAAGAATTTAACACACACTCATCAACACCTTTATGTACTCAGGCTACACTTTGTCTCTGTCGGTTCAACGATCTGAAGACACGCAGACAGGAAAGAGAAACGATGTAATCACTCGGTTTGAAAAGGACCACAAGGAGAGAATGGGATGAATTAGCATTCGCAACATTTCTAAAGGTTAAGCTAGAAGTTTTCTGAAAGAGTACATTTTTTTCAAGAAGCTTACGGACAGATGATATTTTAAATATATAATTCCCTGATTGAAATTAGCATGAAATTAGAAACAAAACTACGGTTATAAGATACTTACCCGTGAGACGTACCCTCATGCACTACCGCTGAAAAAGAAAAGACATAACGGAGACGAACCTCAATTTCTGGCATATACTATTATGTCATCCAATGTTCTCATGATATACATTGTACCTATAAGAAGGTACAATTGATTAATTATGGTAACCATTACAAACAGTAACATGAATTTCCCTGCACGGTGTAAAAGCGATTGATATACAGTATATGCATAAAAATCTTAAAGCCCGAGCCAAATCGGTCACATATTATACCTGTGCATTTGGTCTAAGTTCCTGTCCAGCATACGGCGCATTGATCATCACCTATAGCAGGTTCATCTTAATCGTAACATTAACCAGGGAGGTGGAAGAAAGAGTGTTGTATGGCTCGGTTGATGCGGGGGATCATGGTGTCACTTTCAACGAGAATGATTAACCTTATTTCAAATGTTAGATTTTGCTCTTCTTGAACACTTTTTGATAATGATAGAAAACCTAAATAGCACTTGTGCCACCGCGTAGAATCTCTATAAGTAATAAGTATGAGGCATATTGCTATAACGTTGTCAGATTCGGTAGTTAAATGTACATTCAAAAGCAAGAAAAGGCAGTGGGTGTACACGATGCGTACGTGACACATCTCAGACAAGAACTGAGCTGGCCATTTTGGTGTCAATGTCATTTGAACTACAGAAGTTCAACAACCTCTGTCGAAACGTTTATAACACAAAGAATCTTACCAATATTTTACTGTAACTTTGACTGGCATGGTGAATTTGTACGCGTTTGCTTCACAACGAAACGCTTGTGGTAGTCAAGCATTTCTCGTCACCCTCGGCGCCGGGCAGGACAGGTCGATTGGTGCCAGGCTTCGTACAAAATTTGTGTAGGCCTATTGTACGCTGGAGATATTACGTAATAGGCCCTACGTTGAATAGGTCACACGCTACAATGGGTATGAAAACTTGGTGTCAGTAGAATACTACGTGGTTTGTGTGAGAGAGTGTGTATATGTGTGTTTGCTTGGTTTTGTTTATCTTTTCTTCTCCTTTTGTTGTTGTTGTTGTTGTTGGTCGTGGGTCTGAGTTTGTGACAGGATATGAAAGGATATTGTTTTTCTTAAATGTAACAATGCCACGAAAGGAAAGTTCTCATATAGATTGTAATGAAGAGATAATAGTACATCTCAAAAACTTTGCCGCAAAATCAAATCATATTAAAGGTTTGAATCCACTTGCTTTGCATCATTGAATTCTCAAACACAGTGACTTTTTGTGTAGGTGAGCGTTGATTAGCTAGTCCTGTCTGATAATAATGAGCAACAATTCAGTGCCGTTCTACTGAAAATGACGTGCTTCTTTTTCTTATAGTGAAAAAAGTAAAAAGTTGCGACTGCAAAACCATCCTTAACTTCATTCACATATCATGTTTTTGAAGCATGCAGCCAATTAAGTATACTAAAAGATACAATGTACATTAATTGTAAACACTATGTGGATATCAATATCAACTCCATCGAACAAAAATCAGTAAAAAAATATCGTGGCACTCTTATTTTATCTCAAGTTTTTAATAATTCAAACAATTCGCCATCACTCACACGCACATATGCATACACACACACACACACACACACACACACACACTTAATCATCACGCTATATAGTACACCGTGGCACACGTTTGGACACCCCATGTTTCTATCCATCGCAGCACTATACGAATTAAACACAAAATGGTTGTTCTATTTCATCGATCTCACTTTATTTTCCTTAACAGTATACATGAAATAAAAAAAAAAACAGACAACAGATCAAGACATGTAGATTTTAGAAAATGTGGAATGTGTGCAACAAAGAAAATACGGCATGTGTATGTTTAGAAGGTAATATGTATATATGTTATATATATATATATATATATATATATATGCCAAATTAATTTGGTGTGATCTTCGTGTGGTCATTACTTAAATTTGGAATCAGTTCATTAGGGCTAAAAACATCGTTAACTCAAGTGGAATGTTCAGACACTTGAATCCCCCCCCCCATTCAATGATGCAAGCATATAATTATGTAAACAGTGATAGTGAAGAACTCAAATAGCGAAAAACTCCGGAGCTTGCTTTTGTGTGGAATCTTATTAGAAAGAAATTATGAGACCAGGCAATGGATCTAAAATACAGAATAAATCTATTATGATCGAATAATAATAATATTGATAATAAAAACGATATAGAAATAATAATAATAACAACAACAATAACAACAATAATAAACAAATGCAAACATTACACTAAAAGAAAAAAATGTTGATGCACAACTGAATCTTTCAAGCTTGGGCAATCTGGTGTCTCCTTCTGGAATATTCGAGATAAAACCGAGCAGCTGGAACTACTTTTGGGTTACATCCGTCATGATAAGGATAGCCACAATGCACGAGCTGGAGCTGTTCAGCTGTGAAGAAAGAATATGAGGGGGAACATTTTTTTTTCGCATACATAATCGCCCAGCTCCGTCGCGATACAGACAAAAATAAAGAGGAGGAGGAGGAGAAACATGGCGACAAAAAGACAACAGTATGCAGGAATCGAAAGCACACACATAATACGATAACGATATCGTGTTCAGATATCAAAATTTCAGAAGAATGAGGAGGAGGACAATGTCATCCAGCCATAAGTCAAAACTGTGCAATTATTGTTCAAAATATGCTGGAAATGCAACAAACTAATTTTCGGTCGAATTCACTTTTGAAATGTCTTTGTCTTTACTCAAACGGATGCATATACAAAGAGCTTCAAGTCATTATGGAAAGAACTGATTACTACGAAATTTTGATTAACCTTGCTTACGGCAATTTCGACTATGGGTAAGTATAAGTTATTCGGTCTGTAGAGTACAACTTCAATTGCCAACGTGTTGGTGATTTCACGAGTCTCGGAAAAACTTGCAAAAGGGTTTTAGCTATACAGTTCTCCAATATTCAATGAACTCTGAACAATAAGTGACAGCTCCGTCTTTCTCACGGCGAATCAAATGAATTGTTAGTGGGTGGCAAACCTCAGTTACTTATGAAAAAAGTGTTTCGGCAGTGCCTTCCAATAAATGTTGTGTTATAATATAGTTTTACAGGCAATTATCCAGTAAACAGCTGAATTCAGATTATAAAAAAAAAAAAAACACTCAAATTTATTGATGTTGCGATGGAAGATTAGAAAATACGGTAACCAAACCAGGAAAATCACCAAAGGGTTCATTTAACAGCCTCTGGGAAAATGCGTACTCATACCTGTTTCAGCGAAAGACAACACCTTTCACTTAGCCGAATTTACGGCCGCCACGATCTTCTGCAACTTTTCATCGTTGTCGACCATACCGTCTCCGTTCTAACATCGGATGAGAGCAAATTTCGAAAGAAAAAAAGAGAAAGAAGTACGTGGATTTCGTAACTCTAAGTCCAACACATGT